>NW_025533868.1:0-260000 GCF_020615455.1 Coregonus clupeaformis
TAGAATATGTGGACAGCTACAAATACCTAGGTGTCTGGTTAGACCGTAAACTCTCCTTCCAGACTCACATTAAGCATCTCCAATCCTAAGTTACATCTAGAATCGGCTTCCTATTTCGCAACAAAGCCTCCTTCACTCATGCTGCTAAACATGCCCTCGTAAAACTGACTATCCTACCGATCCTTGACTTCGGCGATGTCATTTACAAAATAGCTTCCAACACTCTACTCAGCAAATTGGATGTAGTCTATCACAGTGCCATCCGTTTTGTCACCAAAGCCCCATATACTACCCACCATTGTGACCTGTACGCTCTCGTTGGCTGGCCCTCACTACATATTCGTCGCCAAACTCACTGGCTCCAGGTCATCTATAAATCTCTTCTAGGCAAATCCCCACCTTATCTTAGCACATTGGTCACCATAGCAACACCCACCCGTAGTATGCGTTCCAGCAGGTACAGTATATCCAGCAGGTACAGTATATCTCACAGGTCATCCCCAAAGCCAACACCTCCTTTGGCCGCCATTCCTTCCAGTTCCCTCTAACCAATTGTACTATTATGTGTGTTTTTCCGCGTTATTTGTAATTTATTTTGTACATAATGTTTCTGCCATCGTCTCTTATAACCAAAAAGAGCTTCTGGATATCAGGACAGCGATTACTCACCTCGTATTGGACGAAGATTTTTTCTTCAACGAGGCGGCCGCGAAGGATATCCTACAGACACCCGACAAGGCCCAAATCCCCGTCATTCGCATGAGGAAGAGAAGGAGATATTGTGGACGTAGGTCGGGGTGCCTTGTAAGGATCTGACGGCGAGCGAGTAAACTGCCGCTCCCATCAATCCTATTAGCCAATCTTCAATCATTGGAGAACAAATTGGATGACCTAAGATTACGGTTATCCTACCAACGGGACATTAAAAACTGTAATATCTTATGTTTCACCGAGTCGTGGCTGAACGATGACATGGATAACATACAGCTAGCGGGCTATACGCTACATCGGCAGGATAGAACGGCTGACTCCGGTAAGACAAGGGGTGGCGGTCTGTGTATATTTGTAAACAACAGCTGGTGCACAAAATCAAATACTAAGGAAGTCTCGAGGTTTTGCTCGCCTGAGGTAGAGTATCTTATGATAAGCTGTAGACCACACTATTTACCAAGAGAGTTTTCATCTATATTTTTCATAGCTGTCTATTTACCACCACAAACCAATGCTGGCATTAAGATTGCACTGAATGAGCTGTATAAGGCCATAAATCAACAGGAAAACGCTCATCCAGATGCAGCGCTCCTAGTGGCCGGGGACTTTAATGCAGGGAAACTTAAATCCGTTCTACCTAATTTCTACCAGCATGTTAAATGTGCAACCAGAGGGAAAAAAACTCTAGACCACCTTTACTCCACACACAGAGACGCATACAAAGCTCTCCTCGCCCTCCATTTGGCAAATCTGACCATAACTCTATCCTCCTGATTCCTGCTTATAAGCAAAAACTAAAGCAGGAAGCACCAGTGACTCGGTTAATAAAAAAGTAGTCAGATGACACAGATGCTAAGCTACAGGACTGTTTTGCTAGCACAGACTGGAACATGTTCCGGGATTCTTCAGATAGCATTGAGGAGTACACCACATCAGTCACTGGCTTCATCAATAAGTGCATCGATGATGTCATCCCCACAGTGACCGTACGTACATACCCCAACCAGAAGCCATGGATTACAGGAAATATCCGCACTGAGCTAAAGGGTAGAGCTGCCGCTTTCAAGGAGCAGGACTCTAACCCGGACGCTTATAAGAAATCCCGCTATTCCCTCCGACGAACAATCAAACAGGCAAAGAGTCAATACAGGACTAAGATTGAATCGTACTACACTGGCTCTGACGCTCGTCGGATGTGGCAGGGCTTGAAAACTATTACAGACTACAAAGGGAAGCACAGCCGCGAGCTGCCCAGTGACACAAGACTTCCAGACGAGCTAAACCACTTCTATGCTCGCTTCGAGGCAAGCAACACTGAAGCATGCATGAGAGCACCAGCTGTTCCGGATGACTATGTGATCACGCTCTCCGTAGCCGATGTGAGTAAGACTTTTAAGCAGGTCAACATTCACAAGGCCGCAGGGCCAGACGGATTACCAGGACGTGTACTCCGAGCATGTGCTGACCAACTGGCAAGTGTCTTCACTGACATTTTCAACATGTCCCTGACTGAGTCTGTAATACCAACATGTTTCAAGCAGACCACCATAGTCCCCGTGCCCAAGGACTCTAAGATAACCTGCCTAAATGACTACCAACCCGTAGCACTGACGTCTGTAGCCATGAAGTGCTTTGAAAGGCTGGTCATGGCTCACATCAACAGCATTATCCCAGAAACCCTAGACCCACTCCAATTTGCATACCGCCCCAACAGATCCACAGATGATGCAATCTCTATTGCACTCCACACTGCCCTTTCCCACCTGGACAAGAGGAACACCTACGTGAGAAGATCCTCAACACGGGGGCCCCTCAGGGGTGCGTGCTCAGTCCACTCCTGTACTCCCTGTTCACCAATGACTGCATGGCCAGGCACGACTCCAACACCATCATTAAGTTTGCCGACGACACAACAGTGGTAGGCCTGATCACCAACAACGATGAGACAACCTATAGGGAGGAGGTCAGAGACCTGGCCGTGTGGTGCCAGGACAACAACCTCTCCCTCAACGTGACCAAGACAAAGGAGATGATTGTGGACTACAGGAAAAAAAGAGGACTGAGCACGCCCCATTCTCATCGACGGGGCTGTAGTGGAACAGGTTGAGAGCTTCAAGTTCATTGGTGTCCACATCACCAACGAACTATCATGGTCCAAACACACCAAGACAGTCGTGAAGAGGGCACGACAAAGCCTATTCCCCTCAGGAGACTGAAAAGATTTGGCATGGGTCCTCAGATCCTCAAATAATTCTACAGCTGCACCATCGAGAGCATCCTGACTGGTTGCATCACCGCCTGGTATGGCAACTGCTTGGCCTCCGACCGCAAGGCACTACAGAGGGTAGTGCGTACGGCCCAGTACATCACTGGGGCCAAGCTTCTTGCCATCCAGGACCTCTATACCAGGCGGTGTCAGAGGAAAGCCCTCAAAATTGTCAAAGACTCCAGCCACCCTAGTCATAGACTGTTCTCTCTGCTACCGCACGGAAAGCGGTACCGGAGTGCCAAGTCTAGGTCCAAAAGACTTCTCAACAGCTTCTACCCCCAAGCCATAAGACTCCTGAACAGCTAATCATGGCTACCCGGACTATTTGCACTGCCCCCCCACCCCATCCTTTTACGCTGCTGCTACTCTGTTAATTATTTATGCATAGTCACTTTAACTCTGCCCACATGTACATATTACTTCAACTACCTCAACTAGCCGGTGCCCCCACACATTGACTCTGCACCGGTACCCCCCTGTAAATATAGCCTCCCTACTGTTATTTTATTTTACTTCTGCTCTTTTTTTCTGAACACTTTTTTTGTTGTTGTTTTATTTTTACTTTTTTGTTAAAAATAAATGCACTGTTGGTTAAGGGCTGTAAGTAAGCATTTCACTGTAATGTCTGCACCTGTTGTATTCGGTGCATGTGGCCAATACAATTTGATTTGATTTGATTTGAAATGACTGGAACGAACTGCAAAAATCTATGAAGCTGGAGACACTTATCTCCCTCACTATCTTTAAGCATCAGTTGTCAGAGCAGCTTACCGATCACTGCACCTGTACACAGCCCATCTGTAATTAGCCCACCCAACTACCTCATCCCCATATTGTTATTTATTTTGCTCATTTGCACCGCAGTATCTCTATTTGCACATCATCTTCTACACATCTATCACTCCAGTGTTAATACTAAATTGTAATTATTTTGCACTATGGCCTATTTATTGCCTTACCTCCATAACTTACTACATTTGCACACACTGTATATAGATTTTCTATTGTGTTATTGACTGTACGTTTTGTTTATTCCATATGTAACTGTATTGTGTTTGTTGTTTTTATTGCACTGCTTTGCTTTATCTTGGCCAGGTCGCAGTTGTAAATGAGAACTTGTTCTCAACTGGCTTACCTAGTTAAATAAAGGTGAAATAAATAAATACAAAATATATAGCGAAGTGAACAGCAAACCTGGTTTCAAAAAACAAATAAAGCAACACCTCACGACACAACGCCTCTCTCCCATGTGACCTACTTGTTGTGTGTATGTACTGACATGTATGTGGAACTGATAGATGCACACACACACTACATGTTCATGTTTTTAAATGTATGTAAATTATTTAGTCTGTAATGTCTTTTTCTTATATGTCGGACCCCAGTAAGACTAGCTGTTGACACTGACGTTGGCTAATGGGGATCCTAATAAATCAAATCAAATCAAAAACCACAACCAAAAAGGGCATCTCCAATATTACTTACACTGTACACAATCAATTGACAGGACCTATTTACCAAGACACCTCCATGGTACATATTTATCATTTATTGTAGTGATTGTAAGAGGTTTTATTTATAATATAGCTATACTTATTGTAGACCTACAGTCGTGACATGTCTCAGTGAGTTCCTCCCTCCCTTTGCTTTACCAATTGGCGGATCTGAGAAGGCGCTCCGAACTCCTGAACCATTAAATTGCAATGACTCATAGTTTGTCCATCATCCTTCAACAATTCATATTCTGATTACCAATAAGCCATGAAATAGAGGAGAATATACTGTCCATGTACCTTGATCAGATGCACTCTGAGTAGGAGGAACTAGTGTTGCATGAAGAACATGACCTTAACAAGACTTTATTCCTCAAATAGTTTTTTTTGTTTTTGCTAGTTGGATTGGATAATCTCATTCTGAATTCAAGCATTAATGGTCCATATCAACCATAAAACATGTATTTTACAAACCAATTAAATAATGCTTCAATTCATTACTAACTGGGGTCGTCCCCATAGCCTCAGGCATTAATGTGTAATAATTGTAATGGCATGCTCTAAAACGCTCATCACATTTGCGTTGGCTTTACTTCGTGGTAATAATTGTTATCGAAATGCCACAGGGTGCCAGGAGCAAATTACTAGTTAAATGTTCATAAAAAATCCCATCAGAATCATTTACATCCATTGCATACTTACAGTCAATTTATGCAGGTTGTGGTTTCGGAGGGTTAAGAATCAATCATGTTAGAACAAGACATTTGGAGTTCAACAATCAGTCTTTATTCTGATTCATGTTCTATAGCATTTAACACACAAAACCTTTAGGATCTGAATAAAGATATACCAAAGTATGACAAAGCTATGACATCCCATAGGAAAGAAAAACACACAAAAAACGAATGTTTCCTAAGCAGGCCAGGAAGAGCAAGCTGGACATAATTAATCTATAATACATGTGTGATACATGAAACAGCCAGGAAATGTTTAGAACAGGAGAAACAGAAGAGAATACCCCCATATTCACTTAATAACATGTCTCATTTTCCCTCCTGTTGAGCACACTTACTGTAGATGTGGTGTCTCCTTCAACAGTTTCTGACAAATACTTTCCGTTCATCCAGGCTTGGAGAAAAATTATACAAAAGAGCATTTTCAAGTAAATAGCAAGGGAGGTTTCTTTGTTGAATTATCATTTTCAACAACACTGATGTTGATCACTTACTAGAACTAATGATAGAAAGACAGACGTTGTTTTCCTCCAAGTAATATGGAAATGTCAGTGGACTGGGCACAATGTTCTGTCAACCCCACCCAAATGCCCAATATCACATCATGGCCTTTCAATGACCAGATAATACAATTACAAAGAATGTGAATGTTACGGCTATATTTTTCAAGCTATGAGGTGAATATGCTAATTACATTTTAATCAACTGGGCCTCCTATTTCAATTACTTATTCAGTACTTCATTAAATTAATTACATCTTAATAACACACATCTGGTTTTTATGTAAATAAACAACAGTGTTGAGTCATTATAACCCAGCCCATAATGGCTTGATCAGGGACTGCTCTTTCTAGAACCCAGTGTGTAGACTGTCCATCTCACCTTACCCTTCAATCTCTCACTCACCCAAGTAAAACTCTTACGCGGTTAAGAACAAAACATTTCCCTAGGCCTATTAATTACACAGCAAACTATCAGCAATAATTAGGCTATATTTAGAGCTGGAGAACTAACCACTTCCTCAGGTGGTGAAATAATCCCACATGAATTACCTTATCTAATATTAGTGCCCAAAAAGGTATAAGCAAATGAATCTCTCTATTAAAAAAATGTATCTGAACATTCTGGAACCCTATTTTGAAATGTAGGCCTATTGTCAAACCCAAAGTTCATGACAGTCACTGGTTAAGGTTGCGCCTCAAAGTACTGTATCTTGAATCATGCATTCCTGCTTGGACATGCTAATTTGTTTAAAAAATGTATTTCTTAAATCAGAATCAGAATTTTAGTAGTCTATTACACTTAGAATGAAGCACTTTGAATGGGTTTAGATAAGATCTTAGACTACAATTTTTTTTATATTGCCTGACCCCGCAAAGAAATCTTGCCGTGACCAAATCATAGGCTTGTGCCACCAACTAAAAACGTAAGGAAAACATTAGTATGGAGCCTCGTGATGCTCTCACACACAGAGTATAAAACATGTGAATTATAGGATCTGTATGCTTTCACACTAATCATGTCTGGAAATAGTAATGTTACTACATGTAAATGAAATAATTACTGGCACGTTTTTAAAAACGTTTTAAAATATGGGTGTTAGAAGTGAAAGTAATCCAAAAGTAATCAGATAATTTTACTAATTATGAGTAATCCAAAGGATTACGTTACTGATTACTTTATTTTTCATGTAACTGTAATCAGTAATGGATTACATTTTTCATGTAATCCACCCGACCCTGCAAATAATCATGCATACTTGTCACTAAAGAAATAGTTTAAAATAATCTATTTTACTGCGGAGGGTGAAACACTTAGACAGGAGTTTGTGATTAAATGATTTAGCATAATTTTATTTAAAGAAATGGACACATATTGAATTAGTTTGATGGTTCATACTAATTATATAACAGTTGAAATAAGACTCCATTAGTGAGATTGGTCACTTAAATTCTGATGACACTGTAACGATTAGGGAAAGATATCATAAATTGGTGCTGCTCAGTAGCACTGTACATAATTGTGGGGTGGACGGCAATAATTAATATTTTCAGTTTCCAGCACTGTTTCTTGGGTCAACTACTTCTCGTCTGTTTTGGAAGTCTTTGCTCAAATACATGTCAACTTCACTGAGTTCATGAGCACAAGCAGTACTTCCCTGTTTTGGCTAGCAGACAACAATTCTATCAGGTTAAAACCTCCTCTATTTCAGGCAAGCTGTGGGCATAACTGTTAAATAAGCCAGTGAATACTCCAAAAGGAACAGGGAGAGTATGGAGGAGCAAAACAACATCTGACCTGCCACCAAGCGACACATGAGAAGAGACACACTAGGTATGTAGTATGACATACACCACTGGTGTGCATGGCCAAAGAGCTCTGTTTTCATGGCATCCAACAAATTAAAATGCCTGGAGTTTGTGAAACAGCATTGGCACTTCGACTGGAACAGGTGCTTTAGTCAGATGACATGAAAATAGAGCTCTTTGGCCACGCACACCATTGGTGGGTTTGGCATTGAAATGAGAATGGATGCATGAGTAGAAAATAACCCCATACCTACTGTAAAATATGGTGGTGGATCGTTGCTGTTATGCGGATATTTAGCTTCCACTGGTCCTGGGGCCTTTGTTAAGGTCAACGGCATCATGAACTTTACCCAGCACAAGGATATTTTAGCCAAAAACCTGGTTGCCTCTGCTGAAACTTGACCGCAAGTGGATCTTCCAGAGAGACAGTAACCTCAAGCACACATCAACATCTACAAAGAAATGGTTAGTTGGCCACAATGTCAACATTTTGCAATGGCCATCTCATTCTCCGGAATTGAAACCCATTAAAAACCTGTGGTTTGAATTGAAGAGGGCAGTTCATAAGCGCAGATGGATATCAAGGATCTGGATGGATTCTGTATGGAGGAATGGTCTAAGATCCCTCCCAATGTGTTCAACTCATAAAACATTTTAGAAAAAGGCTCAGTGCTGTTATCCTCGCAAGGTGAGGATATTGAAAACAGGGGTGTCAATCATTTTGACCCCCTATCTTTTTAAGAAAAAAAAGTATTACTTGTTAAACAAAATCTCTTTCTTTGAGCAATAGTATTAGTATAAAATAATTCAATTTCCCTTTTTTTGCATTCAATATAGCTCAGTATTTGTATTATTTATTTTGTACAGTCATTTTTGCTCATCTTTATACATTTACATTTTAGTCATTTAGCAGACACTCTTATCCAGAGTGACTTACAGGAGCAATTAGGGTTAAGTGCCTTGCTCAAGGGCACATCAACAGATTTTTCACCTAGTCGGCTCAGGGATTAGAACCAGTGACCTTTCGGTTACTGGCACAACGCTCTTAACCACTAAGCTACCTTATCAAGGGTGTCAATAATTTCAGACCCCACTGTATATAGCATTACATAGCTTTGATTTCCTCACAAATCTATAGGTTCTACGAAGGAAGTTTTGGGCGCACACCGTCTATACACCGCTAGCTTGGCTCGCTCTGCTGAACATATAAAGTCAGGAGCATCACTCAGTCAGGATAATGATAAGAGACTATTCCCATACATTATTAATCCACCCTTATACTGAGATAGAAATAACAGCACTCCACAGAAAATAGTACCCTCCACCACTGCCAGAAGAGGTTTTTCCTCTCTTATCTATCAATTGAATTAATGCACAAAGGCTTGTGAAACAAAATGTAAGATCCTCAATTTTGTGTCTCAACTAAATAATAAACTAGGGCTATTTTCTATTATGAGTAAAATACATGTTACAATCAAGTTTTTTCATCACTTGTAATATTCAGAAATCGTAACATCACAAACTACTATTGATTAAAATCAGAAGAATATGAGTCTTACACATCGGTGAACTCTTAGTGTAGGACAAGTCGTTTGGGGGGCTGGCTATGGTGTTTTACCAGGGCAGCTGTTCAGGTTGGGCAGGAAGCTAGGTGCCGAGACCCACTACCTGTGAGACAGAGTGTGGAGGGCTCTCCAGTGAGCTGAGAATAATTAGTGGGGAAAATACTGGGGTGGTGAGGAAGACCATTAGACAGGGCAGCCATTATCTCTCCTCTCTAGAAAACCCAATATCAATGTGTCCATGCTCTGTCAGCTGGATAATGGGCCTCATCATGATAATAGCAGCAGTTTCCTCATATTAGGAGTAATTCTGCTGTGACGAGAGCAAGTCCCTTTGTGGAAGGGTGTCACTTGCATAGACACATTCAAGCATGTTTGCTTTAGCAATTCCATGACACTTCAGTGATGATTTGTTTTTGTATTTTACATGCCGCTACAAATCAGGTGCTAAAAATGGAAACAGTAGTTCAAGGTTGTTGAAGTAAAACAAACATTGTCTTGTGAATACCTATGTCACAATATAGAGATGTTTGTTTTGATCTCCATGGCGACGTATTGACCATCATGAAGAAGATAATGCTTGTTTAAAAATGTGTTTGATTCCTCTTATTGTCAACACAAATGATCCCTGTCTTAGTTGATTGGTCAGAGTTACTCACAGGGACGTGGAGCTGTAGAATGAGAGTAGCTGTGTGTAAAAGCAGCACCAGTGATAATGAAGGAGGAGGTGGTGGATGTTACAGCTTGTTACCAGCCCCAGAGGAGCTGTCCAAGGAGCTTCTTGCCTATCTCTGTGTCTGTCTGGGGAGCAGCATCTGTCACAACAACCTCATCAACAGATTACATGACAACTGGATGTCTAGGGAACGAGTTTGTACAATATTCAATTAGTTTCAATACATCCTTAGTTCAGGCTAGTTATTCGACCAAGAGTTGTTCAACTGACTATTGAGGGTCAGAGCGAATTGATTGGACTGCTGGAGGCTGAGAAGTTGAACAGAGAGTAGGCTGGGGGGAAGTTTAGAGTCTTCTTCTGTGGGCTTGTGGGATATGACCTGCACATTGTTGTGCGTCACAACTGACGGTACAGGCAGCTGACGTTATCAAAGGCCATCTCCCAGAACATGACATGAGACTGACCCACCATGTCACCGATGATGCACACAGCACACAGTGCAACACGCACTGAACCATTGGAATTATCTCCCTCCTCCTCCCTCTAAAGTTATTACCTGATTATATTACCAGGAAACTCATATGCACAGAATAGGTGATAAACATGTTTATCAAATGAAAACTGTGTGAGAAATTATTCTCTTCCAGGAGCTTTGTTTCACTTTTGGTAAACTGCATTCCTAGGATATTTATTTATACTCTGACACCCACAGGCTCATCCTCTCTGTTCATTGAGCCTCATTTTCAGAAACCACACCTCAAGGCCCACAGTTTCCCACCTCTCCTCTCTCTTTCAAACTATATGCTGCAGCGCCACCATGTGGCTTATACAGGGTGGTGTTAAAGTCATTCCCTTTGTCACACTCTAAATTAAGCTCTCTTGATTACTTACACGTCACAGCGGCACATTGTGACAGAAGACAGGGTGTCATCAATATGAGATAACACATAACCCTTTATATAAGACAGCTCCTCATACAGGTTGTGGGCTGAGGTTTAGAATGGAGATGGTAGATTGTCAATCACTATGACACATTGTTCTGCTCTCCCTGCCTGCCCATCCTCTGACGTACACAATTACAATCAATAAGACCGAAAATAAGAGTGGGGCACTCTGCCAGATTTGAGCTTTGTTGAGTAAGTTATTATAAAAGCGCTGAGGTCAGTGGTTTCCCTGCACTATAAAAGAGCTTCAATTACATTAAACTGCTAGCTGAAGCTAAATGTATCATGAGGCGATTAAAGACATTGGGCCTGAGCCAAAATGGTGACAAGAAAGCAAATTCAGTTTGACCAAGTCTGTGGTAGGTGAGAAAGGCATATAAGCTGTAAGCAGAGGCTGCTGTATAGACATTATCATAAAGTGTAGACCTGCAACATGCAGTGGCACACATGCGTACTGTGCAGTACACGCATACAGTATTACTCAACTGTTTTAATCTTGCTAAAACATTCTACTTAGAATTGATTAAACAAATGGGAAGGGTTAATTAAAATAAACTATGTTACTTAAAAAGTTAACATCTTTCTGGGTATCCATTGACCAAAAGTAAGACCTGCAAAAATTACCATACGAACCTAGCCTTGACACTTTTTTAAACACAAAACACACCAGTCTCTCTGCATAGTCTGCCTCCATTCCGCCTACAAGAGGAACCTATTCAATAATACAACGCATTCATATTATATTCATAATGCGCCATATGAACACTGGAGTCTGCTGGGTTTAATTTAATGTAATTTCAGGGCCTAATTTGCCTTCCTGCATGTCAGTGCTGAATTAAACTTTTGTATTTGATCTGGATATCATCCAATTGAAGTTTGCAAAGACTTTCAAGATTTTTAAGATGAACTCTGAAATTGCTGCGCATGGCATTACACTTAAAAGAAACATAACCCATGGCCTTTAATTGTGCCCTGATAAAATGAGGATTTCTATATCAAAAGAGAGGAGTGGGATGAAGAGCTACTCAGTTTGTCTTCACATTGTGTATTAGTGACCGGTTTGGTACTGTGAGGGCCAAGGGCACTTTCTTATAATCTATTGTCAGATATACTCAATTCCATATGAGCCTCATCCATAGTGAATGTACTCACCATTACTTAGCCATGTTTCACTGTCTCAAATGTAATATCAGATCCAGCTATTCCACAAGGCGAGAGTGAGATGCTGACCATATTCAATGTAAATACACTGCTCAAAAAAATTAAGGGAACACTTAAACAACACATCCTAGATCTGAATGAATGAAATAATCTTATTAAATACTTGTTTCTTTACATAGTTGAATGTGCTGACAACAAAATCACACACAAATTATCAATGGAAATCAAATGTATCAACCCATGGAGGTCTGGATTTGGAGTCACCCTCAAAATTAAAATGGAAAACCACACTACATGCTGATCCAACTTTGATGTAATGTCCTTAAAACAAGTCAAAATGAGGCTCAGTAGTGTGTGTGGCCTCCACGTGCCTGTATGACCTCCCTACAACGCCTGGACATGCTCCTGATGAGGTGGCGGATGGTCTCCTGAGGGATCTCCTCCCAGACCTGGACTAAAGCATCCGCCAACTCCTGGACAGTCTGTGGTGCAACGTGGCGTTGGTGGATGGAGCGAGACATGATGTCCCAGATGTGCTCAATTGGATTCAGGTCTGGGGAACGGGCGGGCCAGTCCATAGCATCAATGCATTCCTCTTGCAGGAACTGCTGACACACTCCAGCCACATGAGGTCTAGCATTGTCTTGCATTAGGAGGAACCCAGGGCCAACCGCAACAGCATATGGTCTCACAAGGGGTCTGAGGATCTCATCTCGGTACCTAATGGCAGTCAGGCTACCTCTGGCGAGCACATGGAGGGCTGTGCGGCCCCCAAAGAAATGCCACCCCACACCATGACTGACCCACCGCCAAACCGGTCATGCTGGAGGATGTTGCAGGCAGCAGAACGTTCTCCACGGCGTCTCCAGACTCTGTCACGTCTGTCACATGTGCTCAGTGTGAACCTGCTTTCATCTGTGAAGAGCACAGGGCACCAGTGGCGAATTTGCCAATCTTGGTGTTCTCTGGCAAATGCCAAATGTCCTGCACGGTGTTGGGCTGTAAGCACAACCCCCACCTGTGGACGTCGGGCCCTCATACCACCCTCATGGAGTCTGTTTCTGACCGTTTGAGCAGACACATGCACATTTGTGGCCTGCTGGAGGTCATTTTGCAGGGCTCTGGCAGTGCTCCTCCTTGCACAAAGGCGGAGGTAGCGGTCCTGCTGCTGGGTTGTTGCCCTCCTACGGCCTCCTCCACGTCTCCTGATGTACTGGCCTGTCTCCTGGTAGCGCCTCCATGCTCTGGACACTATGCTGACAGACACAGCAAACCTTCTTGCCACACTCGCATTGATGTGCCATCCTGGATGAGCTGCACTACCTGAGCCACTTGTGTGGGTTGTAGACTCCGTCTCATGCTACCACTAGAGTGAAAGCACCGCCAGCATTCAAAAGTGACCAAAACATCAGCCAGGAAGCATAGGAACTGAGAAGTGGTCTGTGGTCACCACCTGCAAAACCACTTCTTTATTGGGGGTGTCTTGCTAATTGCCTATAATTTCCAACTGTTGTCTATTCCATTTGCACAACAGCATGTGAAATGTATTGTCAATCAGTGTTGCTTCCTAAGTGGACAGTTTGATTTCACAGAAGTGTGATTGACTTGGAGTTACATTGTGTTGTTTAAGTGTTCTCTTTATTTTTTTGAGCAGTGTACATTTGAAATAGGAGGAGGCTCAGAGATGGCGATAACCCTCTGAGCCCAAACATGTGATACCCATCAAACCCCTCAGGATGGCAGCAAAGAGCCATGCACCTCCAGAATTCCACCCTACACATGACCACAAATCAAGTTAGTGTGGTTTGGGAACTATTTGTTAGTTTTTCCTTTTGCTCCATTGCCAGCTGTATGTTATACATTTTTTATACAAAGTTAATCTTCTTAAGAGAAATAAAAAAAACTTCCAGTAGGAGTGTCACTTAGGTAAGAGCCCTAAGACGCTTTGGAATCACTGAAAATCATTAAGGTGTTGTAACTGTGTGTATTTTTCTGCTTTACAGGTGAGGGTGCTATTGATTAGTTTGATTGGTATGTGTTGTCTTGCAGTAAGAAGACTTTTACACTGTTGGAATGACCAGGGAAGATTACTTTTACACTGTTGGAATGACCAGGGAAGAGGACTTTTACACTGTGTTAGAATGACCAGGGAAGAGGACTTTTACATTGTGTTGGAATGACCAGGGAAGAGGACTTTTACACCGTTGGAATGACCAGGGAAAGGACTTTTACAATGTGTGGGAATGACCAGGGAAGATGACTTTTACACTGTGTTGGAATGACCAGGGAAGAGGCCTTTTACACTGTGTTGGAATGACCAGGGAAGATGACTTTTACACTGTGTTGGAATGACCAGGGAAGAGGCCTTTTACACTGTGTTGGAATGACCAGGGAAGAGGACTTTTACACTGTGTTGGAATGACCAGGGAAGAGGACTTTTTCTCACCATTACCAGTTCATCAGCTAATAATGTCTAACTAAACTCATCGACAGACATTCTCGGATGACTTCTCATGTGCAACCCAACAAGCTGGTAACCTAGGAAGTAAAACGGTTGTCTTTGTTGCTCAGCCCAATTTTGTTGTCATGATTATTTTATCAAGTTTGGCAAATGAAATGGAACCATGCAAAGAAATCCCGCATCTTTAACGCAAATATTTAAAAATGAATGGCAACCTCCCCATCAGTAAAATAGATCGTTGAATTAAACATCAACAACAGCAATGTATCAACCTAGATGTATCATTTAATTGAATAAACTCTCCCTACCACTGTAACCAGGCCCCTTGGCACTGAGAAGCGGCTGTACGTACGTCTGTGTGCCAGAGGTTGTTGTGACACAGCAGCCCTCGCCATATGTCTCCACCACAGCCCTCACAGTACAGCGGCCTGGACACCCAAAGTGACGTCACACCCCCAGACCCACCCAGCCATCCCAGACCCACAGGGACCTATTTATCACGTGGAATGGATATTCTAAAGACAACATTAAACAGACTTCCCAAGGCCGGTGTTGTGCTGCAGTCAAAGCCCAGCCGCTCTGATTTGAAGGCCCCCTTTCTACGCATCGTTGGAATGCCCTCTGTACTTTGTAGTGTAAAGCAGGCCTGTGTTCACATATGCATATATAGATTCGAGAAGGGCCGTCACTGAGGCCTAATTGTAATTGACAGACAAAGCTTGTACCAGTATGTTTGATAAAGAGAAGCATCTTGATGTGCTCTTAAAGGAGATGCGCGGCACTCAGATTTAATTGTCAGGTAACTCATTAGCGCGGAGTCGAGGGACCTCCATGGGTAATAAACTGGTTGGCATGTCCAGCGAGCCCTCTTATTGTGGGAATGTGTGTCTTGTGATCACACATGTATTTAGGTCACAATAAGGTTTTATGTGGAGGCAGTATACGCAGAGTGTGTATGGTCATTGGTTGATTCTACCTTCCTATGTAATTGTGGCTTTGCATTTCTGGATAGTCCAGGTAGTATCATCCATGTGATGCAACCCCCTGACCACACTGCTTATCATATTCCTGCTGTAGACATATCAAGTTCACATGATAACATCAAATAGTTTCATATACCTAGTAGTTTGTTTGGTTCTGCTGTTGGTACCGTAGTGCTGAAGACAGTTCTTCCCATTAGTGTTTATAGTCTACTAGGTACACAGCAACACAGAGGCTTTGCTTTGCTGAGCACAGTGAGGCAGGGCACCATTAGCATGGTCCTACCTTCCCTCAGACACCATCCCCACCAAAGACACAGAGGATCACATGCTTCCAGTATATTGTCTTCCAGCCACACTTTAAACATCAAAGCCCTGCTCACCCTTGTGTCTCTGGAGAAATGGAGGCACCACGAGCCGCCTTTCTGAGCCAGGGCCTCTGCTCTCTGCTTTGACACGGTTAACTATTACCGTAGGCTAGAGAGGGCACCTCCCCGCTCCTCGTGCTACACCATAACTGTCCTCCTGTAGGGCCACTCACCACCCTGCCTTGTACCTCTCTCTCCCCACAAACAGAGGTGCACTTGTGTGACTCATCACAAGGCTGCACTTGTTCAGAAAACTGTACATTTAATGAATGAACGCTATAGGTTATGTTTTAAATAGGCGAGCCGTGTGCTGCTGAGGTATATCTTAGTTTAGTTCAGTGGACAGATTTAAACAGTAGAAGCTCAGTACGCAAGCAAAATAAAGGGTGAGAGAAGGGAATGCTTCACCAATCATAAAACAGGTTCATTGCCTTGGAGAGAAACAACATCACAGAGAATGAACATTTCAATGGAAAGTATGATACAGTAGAATCTCAAATGGACTTTCTGTATTCTGTTTGCAGACAAAATGTAGATTTGTCCAGGTCTGCAGCAGCAGTGTCATCCCTGTGCTTTCTGAAAGGTGCTGTGTTGCTCAAAGGAACAATGTGGTGGGTTTACTTTAATATGAACAAAGCCTTTGTCTGAGGCACACACACTGAGAGGGGTCCAAAGGTCCAGCAGCAGCTTTGAACTACCAGGTCAAAGACATCACAGAACCGGCGGGCCACGCTTCGCATTCATGTGTTACCTCACACGGGATTCCCGTCACATTTGTCCTTTTGATTGTCATCCATTTCTTTAAAGGCCTGGCTGGAACCATAGGTCAGCAGTAGTCTTTTATGTGGAGAAACCAACCCTGTCTTCTCACTCTCCTTCTGCCCTTCAGGGTAACAACTGCACAGGGAACTGTACAGGGGCACAGGCTTCCACTAGTTAGTAGGGTTCCCTGCTAGTTCTACTGTAAAGAAATGATTGAAATTCTACACAGTGGTCAAACAAGAGGTTGAATCTCAAAAAAGAGAATCCCTTTCATTAAAAGACATTTGTAACCAGGTTTCTGCTCATATCAATAGAGAGAGGAGCATGGATCTGAACCCGACTGCCATAAAATATGCAAAGCAAACCCACCACACAGAATAGCTGAAAACACAGGTTCTTTTGATGGTAAGTCCTTTGGTTGTGCACGTCTTCATTCAAGTAGCCTGTGGATGTTTTAACCTTCTGTAAAACTCGCTCCAGTGCGGCTCTCTCCCTCTCCACATCAGAGCAGTGTAGTGCCGCAGTCCTGCCCATGATATTTATTTTATAAGTGCCACATCTCTCCTCTCCGCGGTTCACCACGCGTGCCCACCGCAGCGACGCACTGTCCTCCACCTTCCTCACAGGGGCCCTTGGTGGCCCTCGTCTCTCCATCTGGGTCACAGTAGAAATGGGCACAGACCTCAGACATGAACAGCTGACTTTAGTCTGTGTCAGGGGTGCTGAAGGTGGGTGTGGTGCAGGACGCAGAAGCTAAGTCCAAAAGACTTTAGTGAATTATTCACGTAGTAAGCGAGCACAATAAGCCCGGAGGCGAAATAAAGGCGCACACAGGCGTCAAACAAAAGGCGCACTAACATGTGCGAAAACCTCTCCAAACAACGGAGGGAAGTACGTAGCTCAGAACACCAAAACAGAAGAGCAATCACACACAACACCATACACACACAACGAGAACTAAATAGGACACTAATGAGGACTAACTAGACACAGGTGTACAACATCAAGACAAAACCAAACGAACATGAAACATAGATCGGTGGCAGCTAGTACTCCGGGGACGACGACCGCCGAAACCTGCCCGAACAAGGAGGAGGAGCAGCCTCGGCCGAAACCGTGACAGTACCCCCCCCTTGACGCGCGGCTCCAGCCGTGCGCCGACCCCGGCCTCGGGGACGACCAGGAGGGCGCGGAGCAGGACGCGCGGGATGGTCCCGGTGGAACTCCGACAGGAGAGATGGGTCTAGGATGTCCCTCCGCGGCACCCAGCACCGCTCCTCCGGGCCGTACCCCTCCCACTCCACGAGATACTGGAGACCCCCCATCCGGCGTCTTGAGTCCAAGATGGACCGAACGGTGTACGCCGGAGCCCCCTCGATGTCCAGTGGGGGCGGAGGAGTCTCTCCTATCTCACCTTCCTGGAGTGGACCAGCTACCACCGGCCTGAGAAGAGACACATGGAACGAGGGGTTAATATTCTTATATTCAACAGGCAGATGTAACCTATAACACACCTCGTTCAATCTTCTCAGGACTTTAAAAGGCCCCACAAACCGCCGACCCAGCTTCCGGCAGGGCAGGCGGAGGGGTAGGTTTCTGGTAGAGAGCCAGACTCGATCTCCGGGTGCGTACACCGGCCCCTCACTGCGGTGGAGATCGGCACTCGCCTTGTGACGACGGATGGCCCGCTGCAGGTGGACGTGTGCAGCGTTCCACGTCTCCTCCGAGCGCCTCATCCAATCATCCACCGCAGGGGCCTCGATCTGGCTCTGCTGCCAAGGTGCCAGAACCGGCTGGTAACCTAACACACATTGGAAGGGGGGTTAGGTTGGTAGAGGAGTGGCGGAGAGAGTTCTGGGCCATCTCGGCCCAGGGAATGTACCGAGCCCACTCCTCAGGCCGGTCCTGGCAATACGACCTCAGAAACCTACCCACATCCTGGTTGACTCGTTCTACCTGCCCGTTACTCTCCGGGTGGTACCCTGAGGTAAGGCTCACCGAGACCCCCAAACGCTCCATGAACGCTCTCCATACTTGGGAGGTAAACTGGGGGCCTCGATCAGACACTATATCCTCGGGTACCCCGTAATGCCGGAAGACGTGGGTAAATAGTGCCTCTGCGGTTTGTAGGGCAGTAGGAAGACCCGACATAGGGAGAAGACGACAGGCCTTAGAGAACCGGTCCACAACGACCAGGATGGTGGTATTCCCCTGAGAGAGGGGAAGGTCTGTCACAAAATCCACCGAGAGGTGGGACCATGGTCGTTGTGGAACGGGCAGGGGTTGTAACTTACCCCTGGGCAGGTGTCTGGGCGCCTTACACTGGGCGCACACCGAGCAGGAGGAGACATAAACCCTCACATCCCCTGGCTAACGTGGGCCACCAGTATTTAGTGCTAAGACAATGCACTGTCCGGCCAATACCCGGATGTCCAGAGGAGGGTGACGTGTGAGCCCAGTAAATGAGTCGATCCCGAATCTCGAGCGGAACGTACTTCCGACCCTCAGGACACTGTGGAGGGCTGGGGTCGGTACGCAACGCTCGCTCGATTTCGGCATCGACCTCCCACACCACCGGTGCCACAAGACAAGACTCCGGTAGTATGGGAGTAGGCTCAACGGACCTCTCCTCCGTGTCATACCGCCGGGACAGCGCATCTGCCTTACCATTCTGGGACCCAGGGATGTACGTGATTTTAAATACGAACCTGGCGAGGAACATGCTCCATCGAGCCTGGCGAGGGTTCAGTCTCCTCGCTGCCCGGATGTACTCCAGGTTCCGATGGTCAGTCAAAATGAGGAAAGGGTGTTGAGCCCCCTCAAGCCAATGCCTCCACACCTTAAGGGCCTGAACTACAGCTAACAGCTCCCTGTCCCCGACGTCATAATTTCGCTCCGCCGGGCTGAGCTTTTTAGAGTAAAAAGCACAGGGGCGCAGTTTAGGTGGCGTACCGGACCGTTGAGAGAGTACGGCCCCTATACCGGCCTCAGACGCGTCCACCTCGACCTGAAAGGGTAATGCGGGGTCCGGATGCGCCAGCACCGGGGCCGACGTAAACAGGTCCTTCAGTCTCCTAAAGGCCCTGTCCGCATCAGCTGACCACTGCAGGCGCACCGGACCCCCTTTCAGAAGGGACGTGATGGGAACTGCCACCTGTCCAAAACCCCGGATAAACCTCCGGTAGTAATTCGCAAAGCCCAAGAACTGCTGCACCTCTTTGACAGTGGTTGGGGTTTGCCAATTACGCACAGCTGACACACGATCCACCTTCTCACCCCTGACGCGGACAACCGATATCCCAAAAAGGAGACCGACTCCTGGAAAAACAGACATTTCTCTGCCTTGACATATAGGTCGTGCTCCAACAGCCTCCTCAATACACGACGCACCAGGGCTATATGCTCGGCTCGGGTAGACGAGTACACTAGAATGTCATCAATGTACACGACCACCCCTTGCCCCTGCATATCCCGGAAAATGTCATCTACGAAGGATTGGAAGACTGATGGAGCATTCATCAACCCATATGGCATGACGAGATACTCGAAATGACCTGACGTGGTACTAAATGCTGTTTTCCATTCGTCGCCCTCCCTAATGCGCACCAAGTTATACGCGCTCCTGAGATCCAGTTTTGTGAAAAACCGCGCTCCATGCAATGACTCCGTCATGGTCGCAATCAGAGGGAGTGGATAACTGTATTTCACAGTAATCTGATTGAGACCACGGTAATCGATGCATGGGCGCAACCCTCCATCTTTCTTCTTCACAAAAAAGACGCTCGAGGAGGCGGGAGAAGTGGAGGGCCGTATGTATCCCTGTCTCAAAGATTCGGCTATGTAAGTTTCCATAGCTTTTCTCTCCTCTTGAGACAAAGGATACACGTGGCTCCGTGGGAGCGCTGCTCCTGCCTGGAGATCAATCGCACAATCCCCCTGTCTATGAGGAGGCAACTACGTCGCCCTAGCTTTACTAAACACGAGAGCTAAATCCCCATATTCAGGCGGAATGTGCAGTGCGGGCACTTGGTTTGGACTTTCCACCGAAGTCGCCCCTACGGAAACACCCAGACATCGCCCCTCACACTGAGCAGACCACCCATTGAGAGCCCTCTGTTGCCACGAAAATAGCAGGGTTATGGGTGCTTAACCAGGGAATTCCCAGCACCACCGGGTACGCAGGAGAGTCGATCAGATACAACTGTATAGTCTCCTCATGACCCCCCTGCGCACACATCCTAAGTGGCGCTGTGACTTCCCTAATCAACCCCGACCCCAACGGGGGGCTATCTAAAGCATGAACGGGAAAAGGCTTGTCAACAGGTAGGAGAGGGATCCCTAAATCTAAACAAAACTTCCGATCAACAAAATTCCCAGCTGCGCCTGAATCTAGTAGCGCCTTATGCTGGGAATGAGGTGCAACCTGTGGAAAACAAACAGGTATACAAAAGTGCGCAACAGAGAGCTCTGGGTAAGTGGGGCGTCTACTCACCTGGGAAGGCTCCCCAGTGCGTGGCCTGTTGTCTCCTCCCTCGGGGAACCCTCCCCAGCACCTGGCCGCAGTGTGCCCTCCACGACCGCACTTGGTGCAGGGGACAGGGCCCCCTCGGGCTCCTCCTCCTCCTTTCTCTAGCGCCAGCACCCCCGAGCTCCATAGGGCTCGGCTCGGAGGTGCCGGAGGGTGGAATGGACGGACCCCACTCGGGACGTCCACGGGTGGCCAGCAGGGTGTCCAGACGGATGGACATATCGACCAACTGGTCGAAGGTGAAATTGGTGTCCCTGCAGGCCAACTCACGTTGAACGTCCTCCCGTAGGCTACATCGAAAATGGTCGATGAGGGCCCGTTCATTCCACCCTGCGTCTGCCGCTAGAGTCCGGAACTCCAGCGCGAACGCCTGTGCGCTCCTCCTCCCCTGTCTCAGGTGGACTAGACGCTCCCCCGCAGCTTTGCCCTCAGGTGGATGGTCGAACACGGCCTTGAAGCGACGGGAGAACTCGGCGTAGGAGATGGTGGTGGCGTCCATCCTCCTCCACTCTGCGTTGGCCCATTCCAACGCCTTGCCCGTGAGACAGGAGATGAGGGCGGAAACGCTCTCGTGTCCCGAGGGCACCGGGTGTACAGTGGCCAGGTAGAGCTCCACCTGCAGGAGGAACCCCTGACACCCGGCAGCTGTTCCGTCATACGCCTTCGGGAGCGAGAGCCGAATCCCACTGGGTTCCGGACCTGGGACTGGTGGACCGGCCGATGGGGGTGGCAGGGTAGGTGGAGGTGTGGGTACCCCTCTGGACTCCCATCGGTGCAGGGTGTTGATGACGTCCTGTAGAGCGGTCCCCAGTTGTCGTATCTGGTCATCCTGGCCGCGGACATGCTCCTCCAGCGACTCAGGCGTGACTATTGCTCCTGCTGATTCCATTATTAAAGGTGTGTGATTCTGTCAGGGGTGCTGAAGGTGGGTGTGGTGCAGGAATCAAGCGCAGGACGCAGAAGCTAAGTCCAAAAGACTTTAGTGAATTATTCACGTAGTAAGCGAGCACAATAAGCCCGGAGGCGAAATAAAGGCGCACACAGGCGTCAAACAAAAGGCGCACTAACATGTGCGAAAACCTCTCCAAACAACGGAGGGAAGTACGTAGCTCAGAACACCAAAACAGAAGAGCAATCACACACAACACCATACACACACAACGAGAACTAAATAGGACACTAATGAGGACTAACTAGACACAGGTGTACAACATCAAGACAAAACCAAACGAATATGAAACATAGATCGGTGGCAGCTAGTACTCCGGGGACGACGACCGCAGAAACCTGCCCGGACAAGGAGGAGGAGCAGCCTCGGCCGAAACCGTGACAGTCTGTGTCATCTGTCCTCTTAGAGGGCAGATTGTTCATGATTAACAAAGGGCTGTTTTAATACCTAATGGAGTAACCCTGAATTTAACCATGGAGTAACTGTTTAATATTACCTAGACATACAGGTATATAGGTAAAGGCAGGCACTGAAAAAGCACCCTCTGGATTTACATAGGGTTTTACATTGCACCTGTTATTAGGGTATCTTTATAATTATATTTACCACTCAAGAACTCACCTATAGACAGGAAGATATTAAAGCAGGCTTTCACACAAGAGCCAATCCTGGAGGTGAATGACTGTTTTGATGAGCCCTGTTCCTCTATTTGTGTTGATTCAGGACTCACATTGTGTCTTTGGCAAGGTTCACTGCTTTTCTATAGAGTCCCTCAGCTCCAACTTTAAAGCACTCATGTCCTTCACCAAAGTAAAATTTTAACTTGTGGGGAGCATTAGGTTTCCTTTATACTAAAAGAGAGGGAGATGTTATTACAAACACACACACAGAGGTGCAAACGCACACAACCACACAAGATGCACATGAGAGTACTAATCAATCTAACCTGGAACACAAATATCCTGTGACTGGAGGCTACCAGCGCCCAGGAGAATGTTTGTTGTGCTGTATTGACTGTCAAAAGATTTTTGATTAGCCACCCTCAGACGAGAGAAAGCAAAGCCCAAATTCCTCAGAAAACAAGAAAACACAATGTGGGAAGTAGTGTAGGAGGAGAGTCAAAGAGGTGAGCAGGGGAATACGTTTGTGTCACGTTCGCTTACAGACGGGATGGACCAAGGCGCAGCGTGATATGCGTACATGTTTATTAAATATCAAACACAACGAAAAAATAACAAACAAAACAAAACGTGAAGTCCAAGGCAGCACAACACAACATACCTTAACACGGAACAAAAGATCCCACGACCCACTAGTGCCAATAGGCTACCTAAGTATGGTCCCCAATCAGAGACAACGAGCTACAGCTGCCTCTGATTGGGAACCACACCGGCCAACATAGATCTACACGATCTAGATCTAAACATAGAAAATGGAACATAGAACATACCACACAGAAAATACACACCCTGACTCAACAAATACGAGTCCCCAGAGTCAGGGCGTGACAGTTTGACCAATTTCCATGAGTCAAATGTAAAGGATCTCGCTGGGAATTAGAAACTCTGCACTTCTGTGGAAGTAAACATAGAGAGGGAATATTAACCTACTTCGGTCACACTCCCCATACTTGTGTACTGGGCTGGGATGGAGAATCCAGTGTTTTTTCTTTGTCTCTCTGGGTTGTATAGGGCCACAGACAGGGCTGAGGTGGGCACACACACACACAGCGTCAGAGCAGAGTGGGGGCTGTTGGGTGTCCTTCATGTTGGAGATGTTACACAGACAGGAGCCTCTCTGTATTAGTATTCACTGGCCACAACAAGCCTTTGATGTACCCAGTGTTCTCTTCACCCACCAACCCGCAGCATCAACATTTAATGAGACCTGATATCTGGCTTTTTAAAAGACGTGAATATTTCAGACAAAAGCTAATTGCATTCACTATACCAACAGACCATTGAGGGTGGACAGGGGTGGTTCCAGTGCCACCTGTGTATTGTTGGGCATGATGCATCCTCCTGTGTGTAATGGGCCATGTTCATTAAACAGACCTCTAAACACCCTGCACGTCATGGCCTGATACTGCCTGAGTAAAAAGGTCTTAACCATTTTTCTCTTTAGAATGCCTGATTGGATTGAATGATCTCTGGAATCCACATCAGTGACACCCTCCTTCCTAGCGGTGTTCCGGGTCACTAGGAGCGAGGAGCGGGGACACTGTGCAGGTGTTTAAACTGCCATGATGTAATTGGCCACTGGGGGGAAGGAGACAAGAGCTCCACAGTCCCTGATTTGATCCCTTGGTTATTGATTTCTCAGTCTGGTTCTAACAGAAATAATTGCCACATGTAATGTATTATTAAATTACAAGACACTGCTCTCAAGTTCTGGTTTGATGGTCCTTTTTGAATCACTGAGGCCTATAGATAATTCAACACTGTCACCCCATTAAGGCGCTGATATTAAAAAGCATGCGTTAATGCTCCTTATTTATTAGTGCCTGTGCCTTTCGCCTGCCTCAAACTTTCCTATCTCTGGCCTTTGTATAGTTCAGGGAAGTTAGATTAACTTTGAGCGAGTCCATGACATCTTTTACATATTTACTGTACACCTCTTGTATTTCTGGTTAGCCAAGTGTGTGGTGAAGTTACAGGCCAAGCTACCTGTGGGTGCAATAGAATGATATGGGGATCTGAGATAATCTACCTTTCTGAATTCACCAGGGCTGGCAAGGTCCGGTAAAAAATGGCCTCAGCACTGAGGGAAATATACTTTTCTTTGGCATGTAATGATAGACTAAGTGACGTGGACATACTGCAAAGTAAAAGACTAAAACTGTGCTGCGATCCAAAGTCAACATGACAACAGTTTAGCAGCTGGATCCATCATGTTGCACATCCTATTTGATGTGCTCCAGCAAAGTTCTGCCCAAAGTCTCCACGGTACCGTTGTAGAGTGTCAGAGGGCATTCAGTGCTGTTGAAACACTGTTGAACAAGATCATTGGAGCTGACAAGACATTTTAGATATGCAGTTTGAAGGGAGCTGTTTCTTCCCTCTTCATAGAACCTTTATGTTCAGATCCTCACTGTAATTTATATTTCTTAGGGGATCATTACATCTAAACCCTTAGGAGAGTGAATAGTCCATTAACACTCCTCCCAGTCCAATCCTCCCAGTAGATTGATGCAAGTTTTTGGGTCTGCAGTCTCTGCTGTCAGAGAGAAGTATAGTCAGCAACCTTCCTCTGATGAAACCTTTCCCAGAGGACAAAAACGGACCCAGAACCTGTAGGGAACTCTGTGAACAACATCCATGAATGATCCACTGTTCAGGTCTAACTGACTCCAGATCAGCAGCGGTTGGCATGTGCACATCATGCATGCTTGTACCACTGCTCACTACAGAGAGAATACCCTATGTGATGATTTGTTGATGCTCTGGAGCCCGTGACCCCACTGTCTGCCTCCATACCCAAGCCTGTGACCCCACTGTCTGCCTCCATACCCAAGCCTGTGACCCCACTGTCTGCCTCCATACCCAAGCCTGTGACCCCCACTGCCTGCCTCCATACCCAAGCCCATGACCCCACTGTCTGCCTCCATACCCAAGCCTGTGACCCCACTGTCTGCCTCCATACCCAAGCCCATGACCCCACTGTCTGCCTCCATACCCAAGCCCATGACCCCACTGTCTGCCTCCATACCCAAGCCCATGACCCCACTGTCTGCCTCCATACCCAAGCCCATGACCCCACTGTCTGCCTCCATACCCAAGCCCATGACCCCACTGTCTGCCTCCATACCCAAGCCCATGACCCCACTGTCTGCCTCCATACCCAAGCCCATGACCCCACTGTCTGCCTCCATACCCAAGCCCATGACCCCACTGTCTGCCTCCATACCCAAGCCCATGACCCCACTGTCTGCCTCCATACCCAAGCCCATGACCCCACTGTCTGCCTCCATACCCAAGCCCATGACCCCACTGTCTGCCTCCATACCCAAGCCCATGACCCCACTGTCTGCCTCCATACCCAAGCCCGTGACCCCACTGTCTGCCTCCATACCCAAGCCCATGACCCCACTGTCTGCCTCCATACCCAAGCCCATGACCCCACTGTCTGCCTCCATACCCAAGCCCATGACCCCACTGTCTGCCTCCATACCCAAGCCCATGACCCCACTGTCTGCCTCCATACCCAAGCCCATGACCCCACTGTCTGCCTCCATACCCAAGCCCATGACCCCACTGTCTGCCTCCATACCCAAGCCCATGACCCCACTGTCTGCCTCCATACCCAAGCCCATGACCCCACTGTCTGCCTCCATACCCAAGCCCATGACCCCACTGTCTGCCTCCATACCCAAGCCCATGACCCCACTGTCTGCCTCCATACCCAAGCCCATGACCCCACTGTCTGCCTCCATACCCAAGCCCATGACCCCACTGTCTGCCTCCATACCCAAGCCCATGACCCCACTGTCTGCCTCCATACCCAAGCCCATGACCCCACTGTCTGCCTCCATACCCAAGCCCATGACCCCACTGTCTGCCTCCATACCCAAGCCCATGACCCCACTGTCTGCCTCCATACCCAAGCCCATGACCCCACTGTCTGCCTCCATACCCAAGCCCATGACCCCACTGTCTGCCTCCATACCCAAGCCCATGACCCCACTGTCTGCCTCCATACCCAAGCCCATGACCCCACTGTCTGCCTCCATACCCAAGCCCATGACCCCACTGTCTGCCTCCATACCCAAGCCCATGACCCCACTGTCTGCCTCCATACCCAAGCCCATGACCCCACTGTCTGCCTCCATACCCAAGCCCATGACCCCACTGTCTGCCTCCATACCCAAGCCCATGACCCCACTGTCTGCCTCCATACCCAAGCCCATGACCCCACTGTCTGCCTCCATACCCAAGCCCATGACCCCACTGTCTGCCTCCATACCCAAGCCGGTGTTCAATGATTTTGTGAAAACACTTTGGGACTCCCGTGAGGAGGCTAACCCTACATGTTCATGATGTACAGACACAATTTTAGAGGCCACTTCTAAAACACTTCTCTTGTTTCCCACCATGTTTCCACTTGTGAGAGCTGAAAAACAACAAGGTGACTTACATCGCAAAGAAGACCTGCTACTACAGCAGGTTAAATGAAGAACATTTTGATCTTTCAAAAAAATCTATGCATACAATATAAATGATCATTTATTACAATCGCAATCTGCAACCAGAAATTCTGAATTGTCAGGACCCTTTACTTGCAAATAACAATGGAAACCTTGAAATGGCTCCTGCAATATTCACACAAAGGTAGCCTATATCTATTAATATCTAAACTCTTAAAAGTCATACCAGTGCTGTGTTCAATCCCACAGACAGATCCATTCTAGTGATTTGTATAAATCTCTATCATTGCTCTGCAGCGCTGCAAAACAGTTTTAATGATGAGGCGTTCACATACACATGTTTTCAGCTTGGCTTTCCAATCATGGTGTCTCAATACCCACTAGTGTTAATATTTATCATCAGTCTTAATTGGTTTGATGTCGCTACACATGCTCAGTGGGCTGGCTATGTTGAGCTGGACTTGGTGTTGTTTCGTAGTCTTTATTATCATGACTGTTGAGTCTTGTTCATTAAAGTTTCACATTCCATTTTCATTAGGATGAAACTCATTCTGTAAATGAACGGGGTGCTGTGGAAGAGTCAAACCCTGCGAGCGATCACATGGGAGCCACTGAGTCTGTATTAATTATCAGGAATATGAGCTCGATCGAAGATGTTAATTGCACCGATGGTTGGTTATGTGGGGAATTGGCTTACATTTCATGCAGGGATATTAAAAATGAATTTTTAAACAAAGGGATCTTAAAATAATATCTAATCTACAGAGAATACCCACATCAAAGGCATAACTCAAAGCTTTGAAATGTATCTTTGTGGTCCGAAATGTTAAATACGAGCCCTGCCGAATGTTTCCCTCGATTCAGGGGAAAAACTAAAAATGAGTGTAGTTAATTAACAGTTATTAAAAGCCTTTTCAACTTTAATTTGACTTTCAAATATTAGCATTTATATATAAACTATGCTGCTGGCATCTGCAAATGAGCTCTGGCATAGCTCTGCTAATTGGTGCTCATTGTGCTCCCGTGTCACCTTTGATAATCCACACAATGACATTAATAACTCATCCATATTAGATTACATTAGGATTTCAGTGTGCTAGCCTCACTGTGTCCTACAGTACATGTATTATATCTTATATTACATATAGCTTTCTCTATGTTTGTCTTTTTCGACAGTGATAACAAAACAGTAATTGTGAATAGTAATAATTGGAGAGAGTGTTTTAATGACTTTCAGAGGGAATTGGGATTATCTCATGATAATGACAACAGAATGAAAATATTTTACAGTACTGAATAAAACCCATCTTTAGTTAGGTATGCTAGGGCACTGTCTTCTTACGGTATGATAAGGCACTGTCTTCATACGGTATACAGTGCATTCGGAAAGTATTCAGACCCCTTCCCTTTTTCCACATTTTGTTACTTTACAACATTATTCTAAAATGGATTAAATAAAAAATATCCTCATCAATCTAGACACAATACCCCATAATGACAAAGTGAAAACAAGTTTTCAGAATTTATTAGAATTTATTAAAAATATAAAACAGAAATACCTTATTTACATAAGTATTCAGACCCTTTGCTATGAGACTCGAAATTGAGCTCAGGTGCATCCTATTTCCACTGATCATCCTTGAGATGTTTCTACAACTTGATTGGAGACCACCTGTGGTAAATTCAATTGATTGGACATGAAAATCACACACCTGTCTATATAAGGTCACACAGTTGACAGTGCATGTCAGAACAAAAACTAAGCCATGAGGTCAAAGGAATTGTCCGTAGAGCTCTGAGACAGGATTGTTTTGAGGCACAGATCTGGGGAAGGGTACCAACAAATTTCTGCAGCATTGAAGGTCCCAGCATTGAACACAGTGGCCTCCATCATTCTTAAATGGAAGAAGTTTGGAACCACCAAGACTCTTCCTAGAGCTGGCCGCCCAGCCAAACTGAACAATCGGGGGAGAAGGGACTTGGTCAGGGAGTTGACCAAGAACTCGATGGTCACTCTGACAGAGCTCCAGTTCCTCTGTGGAGATGGGAGAACCTTCCAGAAGGACAACCATCTCTGCAGCAATCCACCAATCAGGCCTTTATGGTAGAGTGGCCAGACGGAAGCCACTCCTCAGTAAAAGGCACAACAGCCCGCTTGGAGTTTGCCAAAAGGCACCTAAAGGACTCTGACCATGAGAAACACGATTCTCTGGTCTGATGAAACCAAGATTTGTAGTCGCTCTGGATAAGAGCGTCTGCTAAATGACGTAAATGTAAATGTACGATTGAACTCTTTGGCCTGAATGCCAAGCGTCACTTCTGGAGGAAACCTGGCACCATCCCTATGGTGAAGCATGGTGGTGAGAGCATCATGCTGTGGGGATGTTTTTCAGTGGCAGGGACTGGGAGACTAGTCAGGATCGAGGGAAAGATTAGCAGAGAGATCCTTGATGAAAACCTGTTCCAGAGTGCTCAGGACCTCAGACTGGGGCGAAGGTTCACCTTCCAACAGGACAACGACCATAAGCACACAGCCAAGACAACGCAGGAGTGGCTTCGGGACAAGTCTCTTAATGTCCTTGCGTGACCCAGCCAGAGTCCGGACTTGAACCCGATCGAACATCTCTGGAGAGACCTGAAAATAGCTGTGCAGCGACGCTCCAACCTGACAGAGCTTGAGCGGATCTGCAGAGAAGAATGGGAGAAACGCCACAAATACAGGTGTGCCAAGCTTGTAGTGTCATACACAAGAAGACTAGAGTCTGTAATCGCTGCCAAAGGTGCTTCAACAAAGTACTGAGTAAAGGTTCTGAATACTTATGTAAATGTTATATTTCATTTTTTTCATTTTTAATATTTTTAAAAAATGTCTAAAAACCTGTTTTTGCTTTGTCATTATGGGGTATTGTGTGTAGATTAATAATCTGAAATTAACTCATGAACATTAATATTTTCTTTGTAGGCCTACTTTTATCTGTTAAAATATCTAAATTGACTGAATGAGTCGAAGTCTACCCCCTCTAAGGTTCTCTCCACCCCTTGCCTTTCCACCTCCCTCCCCCTGCCATCCCACCCTGTCAACAGTGATTTCGCCTAATGCCACTGATCAAACGCACCTGCCAAGCCCCGCCAACATTCCCGAGCATGTTAGCTAATTACCCTCAAAGCCTCCCAGACTCTACACTTAATGGGGATTAATATCCCCTACACAGAGGGGCAGGCTAGCACTACAATATAATGCTTTTATTTACTATTTCGGGGGAAATCTCCTGGGATACAGCAGATCATAAATTATGTAAGAAATTGAAAACTTCCAATTTCCACTTGGCTCTTGTTGCGCTGTTCTGTGTATCCTGTGTCTTATTGCGCCCCTCTTTATTCAGCCACTTTGTTATGGTAAATATGAGTGGTAAAAAATGGGTGGTGGGCGGCATTGTCATAATCACTTCTTGCCACTGAGTGGAAAAGCTTCTGATTTACATGTAAGTTAATGGCACTTTATTATGTGAAGGCATGAAGGCAAGAACAACAAAGCCAAGCCCTCATTATCATCCTCTTGTTTCAATGCAATTAGACAAAAGAGCCTTTAATCGTGCACTTATGGGAGAACTGAGTTATTAACTGCCTTACAAATTGCCAATTACTTTGACGTTTAAAACAGTGTTGTGTGAATGAATTGTATGGGGAAAACTGGTGGTATGCTAGCTGATGTGCTTGGTGCTCTCACGTTCACTATTAATGTGATTTTAAATGTACCTCTATGGCTGTGTTTACACAGCCACCCTAAGAACCCAAATCTGATTTTCTTTCTATATCTGATATTTTCTGACTGTCCATACTCAGTTTTACATGTGACCCATATCAGATTTGCGCATTAACACTGATGTAGCCTCTGAAGTAGCACACAGATGCAATTCTTATTTCCTGTCACTGTCCCTTTAAATGTTGGGTTGGTTGTCATGGTAACGGCAGGTCATGCGCATAAAAAAACACTTCAGAGCAACAAAAATCTGATCAGGCGGTCCAGACAGAGGTCGCATATGGATTCAGATCCACAGATGGAGGTGGTATACAGTGCTTTCAGAAAATATTAACTCCCCTTGACTTATTCCACATTTTGTTGTGTTAAAGCCTGAATTTCAAAATGTATTAAAAAAACACAAAAAAACACACAATACCCCATAATGACAACGTGAAAACATATTTTTAGACATCTTTGCAAAGTTATTGAAAATGAAGTACGTAAATATCTAATTTATGTAAGTATTCACACCCCTGAGTTAATACATGTTAGAATCACATTTGGAAGTGATTACAGCTGTAAGTCTTTGTGAGTAAGTCTCTAAGAGCTTTGCACACCTTCATTGTATAATATTTGCACATTATTCTTTTTAAAATGGTTCAAGCTCTGTCAAGTTGGTTGTTGATCATTGCTAGATAGCTATTTTAAAGTTTTGCCATAGATTTTCAAGCCGATTTAAGCCAAAACTGTAACTAGGCCACTCAGGACCATTCAATGCTAGCTTGGTAAGCAATTCCAGTGTATATTTGGCCTTGTGTTTTAGGTTATTGTCCTGCTGATAGGTGAATTTGTCTCCCAGTATTTGTTGGAAAGCAGACTGAACCAGGTTTTCCTCTAGGATTTAGCCTTTGCTTAGCTCTATTCCATTTATTTTTATCCTAAAAGACTCCCTAGTTCTTGTCGATGACAAGCATACCAATAACAGGATGCAGCCACCACCATGTTTGAAAATATGAAGAGTGGTACTCAGTGATGTGTTGCGTTGAATTTGCCCCAAACATAACACTTTGTATTCAGTACATGAAGTTCATTTCTTTGCCACATTTTTTGCAGTTTTACTTTAGTGCCTTATTGCAAACCAAATGCATGTTTTGGAATATTTGTATTCTTTACAGGCTTCCTTCTTTTCACTCTGTCATTTAGGTTAGTATTGTGGAGTAACTACAATGTTGTTGATCCATCCTTAGTTTTCTCCTATCACAGCCATTAAACTCTAACTGTTTTAAAGTCACCATTGACCTCATGGTAAAAGCCCTGAGTGGTTTCCTTCCTCTCTGTCAACTGAGTTAGGAAGGACGCCTGTATCTTTGTAGTGACTAGGTGTATTGATACACCATCCAAAGTGTAATTAATAACTTCACCATGGTCAAAGGGATATTCAATACTGCTTCTTTTTTTTACCCATCTACCAATAGGTGCCCATTTTGCAAGGCATTGGAAAACATCCCTGGTCTGATTCTGTGATTGAAATTCACTGCTCGACTGAGGGACCTTACAGATAATTGTACAGTTGATGTCACGAACAGAAGAGGACCCAAGAGCGCAAGTTCAAATTCAGAGTTCTTTATTCAAGGTTACAGGCGGGAAGAGGAGTCCCAGGGGTGTCAGGGGTCTTTCAGGGTCCTCCTGTGGTACCTGTGCTCGGGGTCACCAAATGTCCGGGGTGTCCAGTCCAAGTGCTTAGTGTGTGTGTTCCCCAGTGATGGAGCGGCGTATCGGGCTGATGGTGGTGAAACGTCTGGGCACGCTCATCTGGTGGTCGGAGACCGGGAGGGCTGAAGATCGGGAGAGTAGTCGAGGTCCAGAAGGCAGGTTGATAGACGGGCAGTAGAACAAGGAGGCAGTCAAGAAAGGATCGGTATCACAAACAGGAGTCAGAGCGCAGACAGGCAGGTTACTGGTCCGGGTTTGAAGACGATCTGACAGGGCTTGGCTGAAAACCAGGGCTTGATATACTGGGAGAGGTAGTGGGGAAATGCAGTTCAGCTGGCAGAGTAATTAGAACAGAGTGAGGCAAGGTGAGGATGGTGAGTGGAAATGCAGTGCAGCTGGCCAGGTAACAAGAGCAGAGCAGGGCAGGTGGAGCTAGTTAGGCTGAGTAGAGAGAGGGAGGAGTGAGCAGAGTGGAAGATAATTGAATGCAATTAATGTTGCTACCAGGGAGAGAGAGTGCTCATGACAGGACCCCCCTCCAAGGGACGGCCCCAGAAGTCCAAGAACAACATCATGCCGGGAGGGTGGAGGGGAGCAGGCGGGGTCAAGAACTCCTCCGAGCCCGGTCCGAGTGAATCTCCTCATCCTCAGAAGGAGCTGGAGGGTCACGGTCGGGAGACAGGACAGGCACTGAGACAGGAGCAGGGCGGGCCGGACGGCCAGGAACCCCTCTTGGACGGCCCCTACGGATTGCAGGCTGATCAGGATGTAGTCGGTGGAAGTCAGTGATAAGGGTCCGGTCCACTATCCTCCTGGCCGGGATCCAGGTCCTCTCCTCTGGACCATATCCCTCCCAATCAACGAGGTACTGGAGACCCCTACCCCTTCGCCTAGAGCGGAGCAGCCGCCGGACGGTGAAGACAGGACCGCCATCTACGAGGCGCGGAGGAGGTGGCGCCGGAGCTGCAGGGACCAGGGGACTTTCATGGACCGGCTTGACCTTGGAGACGTGGAAGGTGGGGTGGACCCGCATGGAACCGGGCAACTGAAGTCGGACCGCCGTTGGACTGATGACTTTCTGCACAGGAAAAGGACCAATGAAGCGAGGGGCCAGCTTTCGTGATACAACCCGCAGCGGCAGATCCGGGCAGACAGCCAGACCTTCTGACCAACCCGGTAAGTGGTGCTGGGGTCCTCCGTCGGTTGGCACTGACGGCGTAGCTGGTTCCAGACTTCAGGAGCACAGTGCGAGCCTGGGCCCAAGTTGCTGGCGGCAGCGGCGGGCATACGCAGAGCAGACGGACAGGTGGCATCCGCCTCCTGGCTGGCAAACAGTGGAGGTTGATACCCGTAGACACACTGAAAGGGGGAGAGCCCGGTGGAGGAACTGGTGAGTGAATTGTGGGCATATTCCACCCAGAGCAGGTGTTGAGCCCAGGCCCGGGATTTTGGGAAGCCACACACCTCAGTGCCTTCTCCAGCTCCTGGTTCATGCGTTCAGTCTGGCCGTTTGACTGCGGGTGGAATCCAGACGATAGGCTGGCGGGTGGCCCCAAGGAGATGACAGAACTCCTTCCAAAAGGTTGCTGAGAATTGCGGGCCCCCGGGTCTGACACTATATCCTGGGGTAGGCCATGGATACGAAACACATGTTCCAGGACCACCTGGGAGGTCTCTTTAGCAGAGGGTAGTTTGGGAAGGGGCACGAAGTGGGTCATCTTACTAAAGCGGTCAACAATGGTAAGGATGACTGTGTGTCCGTCAGAGGGCGGAAGGCCCGTAACAAAGTCCAGTGAAACGTGGGACCAGGGCCTCTTGGGTATGAGTGGTTGCAGCAACCCAGCAGGAGGCTGGTTGGGAGTCTTGTTTCGGTTACAAGTGGGACAAGCTCGGATGAATTCTCGGACATCCCGTCTCATCCCCGCCACCAGAACCGCTGGCGGACCAGATGAAGGGTGCGAGTGATGCCGGGATGACAGGCCAGACGGGATTCAGTGCCCCCCACTGAATCACAGGTGACCTGAGATTTGCTGGAACAAACAGACGGTTGGGGGCGCTGGTGCTTGGACCTGGCTGGTCCCGAAGAGCCTCCATGACCTGCTTCTCGATCTCCCAGGTGAGGGCCGCTACGACCAAGTGGCTGGGAAGAATGGGAGCTGTCATGGCGGTGGTCTCGTCCTTCTGAAACATCCGGGAAAGAGCATCAGGTTTGATGTTGCGAGATCCCGGGCGGTAGGAGAGCGTGAAATTGAAGCGCGTAAAGAACAGAGACCACCGCTGTTGACGGGAGTTCAGCCTCCTGGCTGTTTGGATATACTCCAGGTTCTTGTGGTCTGTCCACACTACGAATGGTTCCTTTGACCCCTCTAACCAGTGCCGCCATTCTTCAAGGGCGAGCTTGACAGCCAACAGCTCGCGGTTCCCAATGTCGTAGTTGCATTCGGCAGGGGTTAGCCGACGGGAGTAGAAGGCACAGGGTGCATCTTGCCATCCTCAGCTGCTCTCTGAGAAAGCACTGCACCCACTCCCACGTCCGAAGCATCTACCTCCACCACAAACTGCCTTGCTGCATCTGGCATCTGGAGGATGGGAGCAGAAGTGAAACATGTCTTGAGGATATTGAAGGCCTTATCAGCAGCTGATGTCCATTGGTACGGTTGTTTAGTGCTGGTTAGCGCCGTGAGGGGTGCAGCCACTGTGCTATAGTTTCTGATGAATCTCCTATAAAAGTTGGCAAAGCCCAGGAACTGTTGCAACTTCTTCCGAGACTCAGGAACTGGCCAGGAAGTGACAGCCGACAACCTTCGTGAGATCCATCTGAATGCTGCCCTCGGTCACCACATACCCCAGGAATGAAACGGTCTTGGCATGGAACTCGCACTTCTCTGCCTTCACGAAAGAGTTCTCCAGCAGGCGGCGCAGGACCAACCGGACGTGGTGCGTGTGTTCTGACAGAGTCTTTGAGAATATTAAAATATCGTCAAGGTACACAAATACGAACGTATTTAGCATGTCCCTGAGGATATCATTCACTAGGGCTTGAAAAACTGCTGGGGCATTGGTGAGGCCGAAGGGCATGACGAGATATTCATAGTGGCCGGTTGGTGTGTTGAACGCTGTCTTCCATTCGTCTCCCTCCCTCATCCGCACCAGATGGTAGGCATTGCGAAGGTCCAGCTTAGTGAATACAGTGGCTCCCTGCAGCAGTTCGAAGGCAGGCGAAAGTAAGGGCAGTGGGTAGCGATTCTTAACCGTGATGTCGTTCAGACCCCGGTAATCTATGCATGGACGAAGAGAACCGTCCTTCTTGCCGACAAAGAAGAATCCCGCTCCTGCGGGGAAGACGACGGTCTGATTATCCCGGAGGCAAGAGAGTCATTAATGTAGTCCTCCATGGCCTTTCTTTCCGGGGCTGACAGTGAATACAGACGACCCTTGGGAGGTGCTGTGCCAGGCAGGAGATCAATCGCGCAGTCATAGGGTCTGTGTGGGGGGTAGAGATGTCGCCTTGGATTTGTTGAACACCTCTTTCAGGCTGTGGTAACAGGCCGGAACATTGGATATGTCGGAGGTAGCGCTAGATCCTTCCCGGTGAACGGGCAGGGTGGCCCCCTTAAACAGGTCTGGTGACAACTCCTTCCCCCACTCACGGACTGTTCCTGTCTCCCAGTCGATGTGGGGGTTGTGCTGACGGAGCCACGGGTATCCAAGAATGAGTGGTTGGCCAGGTGAGTGTAGGAGGTGAAACTGGATGGACTCCTGGTGGTTTTCCTGACAGCAGGATTGTCACAGGGGCGGAGATATGAGTGACAGTGCCAAGATGATGCCCATCCAGGGCTCGTGCAGGAATGGGTTGTGTCAGTTGATGATGGTTCACGCCCCAGTTGCTGTGCAAGCTCAGGGTCCATGATGTTTGCTTCGGCTCCCGGAATCCACAAGGGCGGCCAATGTATGAGTCTTGTCAGAAAGCTGAAGGCGGAGATGAAGCAGGGTCTTTCGGATGGAGGGAGACTGAAGGCTTGTTGAGCTCACCCGGATCTCCCCTACACCTGGTGAGCTGCGGCTTTTGCCGGACAAGTAGCGACACGGTGATTCTCGCCACCACAGTAGAGGCAAAGGTTGGAGCTTAGACGGCGCCGACGCTCCTCGGGAGTCAGAGAGGCACGGCCAATCTCCATGGGCTCAGGCTGATTGAGTTGGCTATGGGACTTGACAGGCAGGGCTGGACAGAAGCGGTATCGACCCGAGTACGGATGGCAGGTTGACTGAGACGGCCCTTCTCCCTCCTCCCGGGTCTGTATACGGCGGTCAATGCGAACGGCAAGGTCAATGGCGGCATCAAGCGTTGAGGGCGGGTCATGGGAAACAAGCTCGTCCTTGATATAGTCCGCCAGGCTATGGAGGAAGGCTTGCACCAGTGCCTCTGGGTTAAAACGAGCTTTGACTGGCCAGGGTACGAAAGTCAATGGAGAAGTCTGCCACTGTCCGATTGCCCTGACGGATGGTGAGCAGAGCTTGTGACGCTCGGCTGTTGGCGAGCCTAGGTCAAAGACCTTTAACATCTCCTCCTCAAAGGCACTGAAGGAGGCACAGGCTGGGGTTTGCGGTCGAATTCCGCCGTTCCCCACAACCGAGCTCGACCGGTGAGATGTGTGATGACATACCCCACCTTGGCTCCCTCTGTTGAGAAAGTCCTGGGCTGTAGTGCAAACTGGATTCGGCAGCTGCTCAAGAATGGTCTTACTTGCTTCTGGTTGCCATCAAAACGTTCCGGGTTCCCAATCCTTGGTTCAGGAGCGTGGGGATCTGGTGGCAGCACTGCCGGGCCTGCAGCATTGGGACCTCCAGCGGAGGGATGAAGGAGTATCGGTGGTACAGGAACAAAAGGACCAGGGGGGTGCAGGTGGAGTAGCCGGGCTTGAGAGTAGTTGCAGGGCTTGGGCTAGCTGTTGTTGCTGCAGTTGGAACTGTTGTTGCTGCTGGTTGAATAGCTGGAGAAGGAAGCGATGTCGCCAGCCATCCGATTTATGTCTCCCTCAGAGCGTTCCAGTCGCTGTAGGGCAGTCCTCTCTGGCTCTTCCTCCATCGTGGTCAGGGAGTGCGCTGGGTCCATGATGGTCAGATCGTTCTGTCACGAACAGAAGAGGACCCAAGAGCGCAAGTTCAAATTCAGAGTTCTTTATTCAAGGTTACAGGCGGGAAGAGGAGTCCCAGGGTGTCAGGGGTCTTTCAGGGTCCTCCTGTGGGTACCTGTGCTCGGGGGTCACCAAATGTCCGGGGGTGTCAGTCCAAGTGCTTAGTGTGTGTGTTCCCCAGTGATGGAGCGGCGTATCGGGCTGAGGGTGGTGAAACGTCTGGGGCACGCTCATCTGGTGGTCGGAGACCGGAGGGGCTGAAGATCGGAGAGTAGTCGAGGTCCAGAAGGCAGGTTGGGATAGACGGGGCAGTAGAACAAGGAGGCAGTCAAGAAAGGATCGGTATCACAAACAGGAGTCAGAGCGCAGACAGGCAGGTTACTGGTCCGGGTTTGAAGACGATCTGACAGGGCTTGGCTGAAAACCAGGGCTTGATATACTGGGAGAGGTAGTGGGGAAATGCAGTTCAGCTGGCAGAGTAATTAGAACAGAGTGAGGCAAGGTGAGGATGGTGAGTGGGAAATGCAGTGCAGCTGGCCAGGTAACAAGAGCAGAGCAGGGCAGGTGGAGCTAGTTAGGCTGAGTAGAGAGAGGGAGGTGAGCAGAGTGGAAGATAATTGAATGCAATTAATGTTGCTACCAGGGAGAGAGAGTGCTCATGACAGTTGAAGTCTGAAGTTTACATACACTTAGGTTGGAGTCATTAAAATGTGTTTTTCAACCACTCCACAAATGTATTGTTAACAAACTATAGTTTTGGCAAGTCGGTTAGGACATCTACTTTGTGCATGACACAAGTAATTTTTCCAACAAATGTTTAGACAGATTATTTCACTTATAATTCACTGTATCACAATTCCAGTGGGTCAGAAGTTTACATACACTAAGTTGACTGTGCCTTTAAACAGCTTGGAAAATTCCAGAAAATGATGCCATGGCTTTAGAAGCTTCTGATAGGCTAATTGACATCATTTGAGTCAATTGGAGGTGTACCTGTGGATGTATTTCAAGGCCTACCTTCAAACTCAGTGCCTCTTTGCTTGACATCATGGGACAATCAAAAGAAATCAGCCAAGACCTCAGAAAAAAATTGTAGACCTCCACATGTCTGGTTCATCCTTGGGAGCAATTTCCAAACGCCTGAAGGTACCACGTTCATTACATTTACATTACATTTTAGTCATTTAGCAGACGCTCTTATCCAGAGCGACTTACAGGAGCAATTAGGGTTAAGTGCCTTGCTCAAGGGCACATCGACAGACTTTTCACCTAGTTGGCTCGCATCTGTACAAACAATAGTACGCAAGTATAAACACCATGGGACCACGCAGCCGTCATACTGCTCAGGAAGGAGACGCATTCTGTCTCCTAGAGATGAGCGTACTTTGGTGCGAAAAGTGCAAATCAATCCCAGAACAACAGCAAAGGACCTTGTGAAGATGCTGGAGGAAACAGGTACAAAGGTATCTATATCCACAGTAAAACGAGACCTATATCGACATAACCTGAAAGGCCGCTCAGCAAGGAAGAAGCCACTGCTCCAAAACCGCCATAAAAACAAAGATCGTACCTTTTGGAGAAATGTCCTCTCGTCTGATGAAACAAAAATAGAACTGTTTGGCCATAATGACCATCGTTATGTTTGGAGGAAAAATGGGGTGGCTTGCAAGCCGAAGAACACCATCCCAACCGTGAAGCACGGGGGTGGCAGCATCATGCTGTGGGGGTGTTTTGCTGCAGGAGGGTCTGGTGCACTTCACAAAATAGATGGAATCATGAGGAAGGAAAATGATGTGGATATATTGAAGCAACATCTCAAGACATCAGTCAGGAAGTTAACGCTTGGTCGCAAATGGGTCTCCAAATGGACAATGACCCCAAGCATACTTCCAAAGTTGTGGCAAAATGGCTTAAGGACAACAAAGTCAAGGTATTGGAGTGGCCATCACAAAGCCCTGACCTCAATCCTATAGAAAATTTGTGGGCAGAACTGAAAATGCGTGTGCGAGCAAGGAGGCCTACAAAACCTGACTCAGTTACACCAGCTCTGTCAGGAGGAATGGGCCAAAATTCACCCAACTTATTGTGGGAAGCTTGTGGAAGGCTACCTGAAATGTTTGACCCAAGTTAAACAATTTAAAGGCAATGCTACCAAATACTAATTGAGTGTATGTAAAATTCTGACCCACTAGGAATGTGATGAAAGAAATAAAAGCTTAAATAAATCATTCTCTCTACTATTATTCTGACATTTCACATTCTTAAAATAAAGTGGTGATCTTAACTGACCTAAGACAGGGAATTTTTACTAGGATTAAATGTCAGGGATTGAGTTTAAATGTATTTGGCCAAGGTGTATGTAAACTTCCGACTTCAACTGTACCTTTATTTGCTTTTTTATTTTATTTTATTTTTTACTTACGGTGCTTTTAGTTGTCTCAGCCATTTGATCTACTTTTTTTTATTGTATCCCTATATATTTCTATATATGTATCCCCTCATATCGCGCTGCGTTAGTCTCTCATATCATCTTTTATTTGACCATTGTTGATTTTTTTTTTTTTATCACTGAATTTTCATCCATGTCTAATCATAGAAATGTTTTTTTTTATTTTATCTTTCTCACTTTTTATTATTTTATTTGTTAAGCAGCTTGAAATACATTTGTTGTAAGAAATGTGCTATATAACAGTGCACACACTGTATATATATTTTCTGTTGTATTTTATGACCTTATGTTTTTTTTACCCCATATGTAACTCTGTGTTGTTGTTTTTATCGCACTGCTTTGCTTTATCTTGGCCAGGTCGCAGTTGTAAATGAGAACTTGTTCTCAACTGGCTTACCTGGTTAAATAAAGGTTAAATAAAAATAAAAATAAAAAATAAAAATAAAGAAAGCTTGTTTGATTATTTGATTCATACAGTACTGTACATAGACAGTAGACTGATTCCAGCATCCCAGTTCCGACTGTTTCCTCTACGGCACACATTGCAGGAAACACATACAAACACACGTACACACACCCCATCATGGCACTCCTGCTGCTTCCACACCTCTGCTCCCTGGCATCCTGTATCCACAGTTTAGGGGCACATGGCCAGAACTCAACCCTGGCAAAACAATGTACACACTGTTGCTGAAGACATCATAACAGCTCATGTAAATAATTCACACATAATTTAAAATGGGAAAATCAAACAGAATATCACACATCAAAGGCTTCTAGAATCCTAGAAGGATTTTTTTTGTGCAGTGGGGGGGTTGGTGTCTGTTGAGCTGATATTTTGAGTGTAAAAATGTGAGCACATTTATTTATCATTAGGTGAGCTTCCAATCCCCCAGCTGGCAGGAGTCCAGCTGTTTAGGGCTTCACCTGGAGCCAGTCAGTTTACATAAGAATCCAAAGCCATTTTAGTCAGGAGAAAGAAGCAATCACCAGGGAGAAGGGCAGTGTCCAATGCTCATCCATTTAAAAGAGAAACATGTTTTTTTTAGCCCACTGCTTTCTGCATGGTTAGCTCCCCAACATCGCTGAAATAGAAGAGAGGCCACTCTGTCAGCCAGAGAGCTGCGGCGGCATGGCGAGGGGAGAGCATGTGGTCGAAGAAGTACCCGGCGCTCTTCAAAACAAACAGTCTTTACGTTCAGCTGAGCAAACACAAGGCCACCACAACACACATCAAGATTGGGAGGGGTTGGCTGGGGGGCTGGGGGGGAGGGGTAAACCCACGTTTAAGTCCATTTTCAATTTCATGCATAGCGAGACATGTATGGAAGCGCCCCTTTCCATGTTTCATCCATACAGCTCTCATCCTCTCGCAATAACACACACATCTCAGATTTCACACACCAAGCACACACACACGCATGCACGCACACACTGTTTTGTGTGTTAGCTGGATGCACTAAGAAAGCATTGATTTCAAACCGTTTGGATCCCAAAACTATTCAAAAGTATACTGTATGTATTTAAGCCATAGAAACAGATGCCTTTGTATCATACACAGTTCCACAACAGTCCCCCAACAGACCAGACTGGTATCTGCCTCCCTTTTGAGTAAAGCTTGCTGTTGTGCTGTTGTGCTTGTGCCCACATTTGAGAAAGGTCAGGAGGAATCCAATAATGGTGTTAGGAGAGCTCTTCAGAAGTGAGGTGAGAGACAGCCAGTGTTTGCAGACAGACAGATGTACACAGATTGTTTACAGCCTCTAACTTGGTTTGCCTGGGTCACCGAGTCCAACACAGCAACAGTAACCAGGGTATTGGAAGATAACACAGAGAGCCTTTAAAAATAACTACATTGATTGACCAAATCGATTCCCCCTCTCTTTAGATGTCTTTGAGATCCTAATGTATCATATTGGATTGTATAAAACTGATTTAAAATATTAAGACTGTAAAGAAAATGGGTTGTCTTTTTCATGTTAATGAAAAACTGGTTCGAGAACAGACACATTGAAGTCACCTAAGATCTGTTATTGCTTAAATGGATTTTTACACAAAAACATTAATACACAGACACCGACATGTACACACGCACACATGCGCACACACACACACGCACACGCATGCACGCACACACACACACACACACACACAAACACACACACACACAAGGATGCCTTCAGTAGGAGCGTAAGCAGCAGAGACATCAGTTCTCTATAACCTGCCAGGACCAATCCTCTCACCCTGGTTTCAAAAGTAAATGAAGAGTCTTAATAAAGGCCATCATAACATGGGTCTTTTTAAGTGAGACAGCCTCCCCTCTTTACCAGGCAACCCCCTGATGGGCAAACACCTCTTTTCACCAATCTAATTTCCACCAATCGATACATGTAGCTTTCTGAAGACAGCCCAGCCTATCCCCTTCTCCTCCTCTCTCTTCCTTCCTTACAAACATCAGACGCTTATTTACCTTCCTCTAATTAGATGCTGTTGTTATTTACTCAACAATGTACCAGAGGAATCCCCAATTCTACTGCCCAGTCAATGAACTCCACAGTTGACATTTTCATGGCATTTTCATCCTGCTGTGATCAATACAGTCATTGAGACAATTACTCCTGGGCCATGAACAGTAGAGACACATAATCACATGATATAATGTAGCCAGACACACTGCTTCAATACTAAACCACTGATTTATCAGCTAAGGATTCTGGTTGCTGAAAAGTGAAATAAGATCTATTTAGTTTCCTTTGTTGTTGTTTTTAATATATACAGTATATTGATATATGGTAGAGAATTGCATTCATTTAGTATAAAGCAGTTTAGAAAAATGTTCAGAGCAATGTGCATTTATTGTCTCTAAACATAATCAGTTGTATGTCTTCCATGAACTTAAAATCGTAGTGTAATAATAATTCTTAAATGCCATGACTGATTTTGATAGCGTTTTACAGTAAAGTAATGTTTGTTCCGTGCCTCAAAAGACCAGATGGTGGAGCCAAAAACTCAGCAGAGAACAACATGAAGTGATTTCAGTAGTGCACAAAGTCCTCAAATCCTCAGGCCTCTTGGATAACTCTGTGTGTTTGTGTGTTCCTGTGTGTGTGTGTGTGTGTGTGTGTGTGTGCATGTATGTGTGTATATGTGCCTGTATATGTGTGCGCGCCTGTGTGTGTGTGTCTGAGCGTGTGCAGTCGCGCTTGTGTGTGTGTGTGTTTACCCCAGACTGTAAAAACCCTCAGTTGAGAAAAAGAGAACAGGGTTCATTTTCAAGCTTCGTCGCCTGGTAGTGGGGTATGGATGAATAATGACTGAATTCAACTGTGCTGGAACAGAAACACATTCCACACACTCTGCAAACGCAAACTGCCAGAGAAAAACAACAACTACATCAGAACATTTACAATTAAGAAAGCTCAGTGATGGAATATCTGGGCGACGAGCGCCTCACACTCCTTTGAGTGAGATGAAACGTTGTTCCAGGATACTGCTGAATGCTTCACAAACTCTATCTATGCTTTAAATGTGCTTCAACAACAACATCAATGGGAAGTAAGTGAATTTGAAAGGGAAGCTTTTTGGGGGAACCAAGTTCTTATTTGCGCTGTCAGAGGAGGAAAAACAGTATAGGCCACATTTTCTATAGCTGCTTTTCAGAACTAATCATTAACGTTAAAGGAGAATATAATGCTTCAATATGTAGAAAATATAATCTGATGTAAAACACCACCTTCTGTGGTTCTTTATTTCACTTTTTAATCACAGTTGGCAACAGGTTTAAAAGAATTTCAATGTTGAGTTTTTTCAAAGTGCAGGAAATTACAACAGAAAATAGCAGTTAAATTCTCCTGACAAAGACAAGACCATGTTTAAGTCATGATCGCCTTCCCAGTTTCATGGGGATCTGACCTGTATCAGTTTCATGGGGACCTGACCTGTATCAGTTTCATGGGGACCTGACCTGTATCAGCGCACCTTTTTGCCCTAACATTACTTTTTACAATGCTAGAAACTTTTATAGTTCTGAAATGTATCAACAAACCCACTCTCCATGCCCCCCCAACCCCATACAGTAGGCCACCCGTCATGTGTATATCTATCACCATACAGTATGTATTAAAATTCACACCACATATACTGTCGGTCCAAGGGGATGTCCAACAGGGCATGCACTGGGAGGATTGCAAGCAATCCACTTTGAGAAGAAACTAACATGTTGGGGAGCACATCTGTGGAATCATTCACCCTTAGCCATTCAGATTGCTATGGCTATCACCAACGCTAATGGCTGTACCTGGTGGCTCTTCCTTCATGGGACCTACGTTTTGTATAGTTTGATTTGGCAGCAATTCATTCCAGGAAGCATCGGTAGCTGACTTCTCTATTTTATCAGCCCCTGGTTAGAAGCTGGCCAGAAAATAATTCTGCAGCAATTACCATATGTTGTGATTGTGGTTTTGGACAAACACCGTGACATCTGTGTTATATTGGCATCTGGGGCACACTGAAGCAACTTCCACAGGCTACATTCCATCTCTGCATCTACTGAACAGGTGCTCTCTTCAACACGCCTCTCCTACAGAGGATTCTGGGCTAACCAAAGCACTGACTCTCTGCCTACCCTGTTAAAGGTTTTATTTACACTGACAGCATGTTTGTAAAAGAGTAATTACAGATTTAAGAGGATTGCAAAAAGTAAGAGCTCTGTAATTCCATTACACTCTGATCGCTTGTTAGTTAGTTCTCTCACTGCACGCAAAAGTCAGTCGGAATAATTAATTAGACAAAAACAACGAAAAATTGTTAAGACATTTTGTTCACTGACAGAATCAATGGTTTTGTTATTATCAACAGAGTTGGGCTTTATCCTGTTTTTTTCTGGGGCTTGTTTAAAATGTGTGGAGGACTTAGAGGGATAACAGGGCTTAGAGAGCTGTCCCTAGGCCATGCATGCCTCAGCCTAGACAAAGCCCCCACTAAAGGCTGGCTCTCAGCATCTTTACACACTGTACAGAAGACACCCAGTTAGACTGCACACACACACACACACACACACACACACACACACACACACACACACACACACACACGCACACACACGCACGCACACGCACGCACACACACGCACACACACGCACACACACGCACACACACGCACACACACGCACACACACGCACACACACACACACAGAGAAATACAGACACTCCGCTCCTCAGGACCAGACAGCCTGTTCTCTCATTACCTTTGAAAGAGCTAAACCCACACAGAAACACACACATTTCATGCACATAATACATGATGAGGCGTTTGGGATATCTACAGGGAATTCCCTGACACAAACAATCAATTATTTCTTTAAACTTCTTCCATTCATCATCATTTGTCTGAGATGACAGTCTGGAGCAGGTGTTAACCTGGCTCAGTGGTGAGAGGAGAGGAGAGGATAGCAGCCCGCTGGGGTCTCAGACAGACAGAGGTTGAATCTCAAATGGCACCCTATTCCCTATTTAGTGCACTACTTTTGACCAGGGCTCATAGGGCTCTGGTCAAAAGTAGTGCACTATACAGAGAATAGGGCGCCATTTGGGACGCGTCAAAGACTCTGTGTGCCGTGTGTCCCTGTGTTAAATGATGTTTCCCCCAGGAAGGGACTGGGAGGGAGGGAGCAGCAGGGCTGTCCTGTCCTGTCATACAGCCTCTCACTCCTTCAATACACTAGACCATCATCACAGCAGAATGCCAACTGTCAAAGAGCCCTGCTATCTTTTCCAGAATGGTTCTATGCTTTCCATGTTCTGGTCAAAAGTGTTATGCATGTTTGATGTGTTTCACCACGTCACGGGCAGAGGGGCCTTCCTGTCCCTGCCACTCTACTGTCCTCCTCCTGCTACAGAGAATAGAACACATACGTGATGAACTTTGTAAGTTATAGGAGCTTGACCAGACATTATTTCAATTTCTGCATCAAAGTATTATCGGCCATGACATGAACACATGAGGGGGCTTTTAAGTCAATCGTGGCAGCAATGTCACCTCACTAATTTATCAGGCCTGTAGCAATTAATATATTAATCCATTAAATTCATAAAGCATTAGACTCCATAAAGCAGTCAAGTGATCCAATTACATTGCTCATGTAAAAGTGTGTCACAATAGAATTATAGGGATAGCTATATCTAATACATAAGTACATACCCGTAAGGACATCTACAGTGAGGGAAAAAAGTATTTGATCCCCTGCTGATTTTGTACGTTTGCCCACTGACAAAAACATGATCAGTCTATAATTTTAATGGTAGGTTTATTTGAACAGTGAGAGACAGAATAACAACAAAAAAATCCAGAAAAACGCATGTCAAAAATATTATAAATTTATTTGCATTTTAATGAGGGAAATAAGTATTTGACCCCTCTGCAAAACATGACTTAGTACTTGGTGGCAAAACCCTTGTTGGCAATCACAGAGGTCAGACGTTTCTTGTAGTTGGCCACCAGGTTTGAACACATCTCAGGAAGGATTTTGTCCCACTCCTCTTTGCAGATCTTCTCCAAGTCATTAAGGTTTCAAGCCTGATGTTTGGCAACTCGAACCTTCAGCTCCCTCCACAGATTTTCTATGGGATTAAGGTCTGGAGACTGGCTAGGCCACTCCAGGACCTTAATGTGCTTCTTCTTGAGCCACTCCTTTGTTGCCTTGGCCGTGTGTTTTGGGTCATTTTCATGCTGGAATACCCATCCACGACCCATTTTCAATGCCCCGGCTGAGGGAAGGAGGTTCTCACCCAAGATTTGACAGTACATGGCCCCGTCCATCGTCCCTTTGATGCGGTGAAGTTGTCCTGTCCCCTTAGCAGAAAAACACCCCCAAAGCATAATGTTTCCACCTCCATGTTTGACGGTGGGGATGGTGTTCTTGGGGTCATAGGCAGCATTCCTCCTCCTCCAAACACGGCGAGTTGAGTTGATGTCAAAGAGCTCGATTTTGGTCTCATCTGACCACAACACTTTCACCCAGTTCTCCTCTGAATTATTCAGATGTTCATTGGCAAACTTCAGACGGGCCTGTATATGTGCTTTCTTGAGCAGGGGGACCTTGCGGGCGCTGCAGGATTTCAGTCCTTCACGGCGTTGTGTGTTACCAATAGTTTTCTTGGTGACTATGGTCCCAGCTGCCTTGAGATCATTGACAAGATCCTCCTGTGTAGTTCTGGGCTGATTCCTCACCGTTCTCATGATCATTGCAACTCCACGAGGTGAGATCTTGCATGGAGCCCCAGGCCGAGGGAGATTGACAGTTCTTTTGTGTTTCTTCCATTTGCGAATAATCACACCAACTGTTGTCACCTTCTCACCAAGCTGCTTGGCGATGGTCTTGTAGCCCATTCCAGCCTTGTGTAGGTCTACAATCTTGTCCCTGACATCCTTGGAGAGCTCTTTGGTCTTGGCCATGGTGGAGAGTTTGGAATCTGATTGATTGATTGCTTCTGTGGACAGGTGTCTTTTATACAGGCAACAAACTGAGATTATCTCAGCTCGTTACCTGTATAAAAGACACCTGGGAGCCAGAAATCTTTCTGATTGAGAGGGGGTCAAATACTTATTTCCCTCATTAAAATGCAAATCAATTTATAACATTTTTTACATGTATTTTTCTGGATTTTTGTTGTTGTTATTCTGTCTCTCACTGTTCAAATAAACCTACCATTAAAATTATAGACTGATCATTTCTTTGTCTGTGGGCAAACTTACAAAATCAGCAGGGGATCAAATATTTTTTTCCCTCACTGTAGGTAAAGTGTGTCGTCTATACCAGAGGATCACAACTTTGATAGGACAACAATCCTGTGTAATATATGGCACAGAGAGATACACACATTGCTGAAATGGTGGATAAAGTGAAAGCAATGAAACAAGAGAACGATTAGCTTAGTCAGTTGGACAGAGGTAAAAAAATATCTGCTAATAATTGTGTTTACAATACTTTTGATATTTTAAGTGAAATACTGAGTCAGTTAGGAACACTGTAGAATGAAATAGGATTCTCCAAGGAGAAAATAAAACCGATGGAAAAAAAAGAAATCTAGAATCTGTTCCAAAATGACAATCTGTTTTCAAGCTGTGTATAATTAGGTGACCAACACATTCTAACATCAGTGGAACGCGCCTGGGTCCTCGGGAAGAGGAAACAGCAAGAATTAAACACTTTGACCTCAGCATAATGTTTAAATAAATGGGAAGAATAAGTCAATTAAAAAGGAGCTATTTAAGATCTTTAAAAAGGGACGGGATAAACACTGTGTTATAGGCAGAATGATAATCAGAATGAGATTTTACACAGCTGTAAATCATAATGCGAACTCCAGAGGAAACGTCACAGGGTTTGGAAGGGAATGATCTCAAATGGTAGTTGAAGAAGAATAAAACTTTAATGGTTTGTAAAATAAATGAAATATCTTCTGAATTACAGGCCTCATTATAGAAGGATCCTGCCACCATTATCAGCATTAAAAACACATGTGCTACTTATATACTCAGCATGCACTCATACTATGTAATGTAGATTCATATTCATAACCAGGATGATCAGGATTCGATTCCTATAGATTCATTAAGTGTTCAGGTATATTTGAGTTTATCGCAAATGTATCAAGCGGAGATTGACTTTTGATCACTAAGGGGGAATTAAATCACAGTATTTACAGTCATTTCCCTGACATGAGGAAAAAAGTGCATTTTTATATGGATTATAAAATCCTGGCAAATTGATATAATGTAATTGCTATTAAAGGTAAAATGAAATTCAATATACAGGGAGATTATACTATATATTATGACTGATTCATATTTTTATTTTATGTTATTTTAAAACTGAAACATAGGCACTGATCCTCAGTTACAGCCAAATTACAGTTCATTCCTACTATGTCAAAGCTGTTCCACAGTGAGTGACAAAGACTAACATAAAGCCAAATGAACAAGGACAAGCAGGAGAAAGTTCACATTCATATTCAATATTTAAATTCAATGTGTGAGAGTGTGAGCCGAGCATGAGTGCTCAGTGATCGCAGCACACTGCTCTGCTGCTTGAAGTACTATAGATTGCTGGCTTTGACATTTCCCCATTGTGCACAGCGGTGCAGCAGGCAATAATTAAATATCAGGTGCATAAGCTGCTCTTTAATTTGACATGTGTGCTCCAGGCAATAAACACACGTGGTGCAGTGGGGGCAGAGTAATTGCAGAGGAATAAAATATCATATCAAGAGTGAGCGGATCATTGTATCAGGTACCTGATGACAGCTCGTTTGATCATTACGCCGGGGCTAAAGAGGTTGGCTAATTAGTTCCCATTAAAACTCACCCTCTAATCAGGGGTCGCTCTTGCATAAAAAATGTCCCTATCTCCAGATGAGTGAACAATGCCCTTAACCCTTTCATGCCCAGGCAGGCTCACCCCTCCTGCAGCTATTTGTAATAGAAATTAGGCACTAGGATGTGGTTTAAAAAAAATGGGTGGGTCCTCCTGTATTCTCATTATACTGTCTGTAGCAGATAACTGTTAACCCCTTCAGCAGCAATACTTAGAGAAAATATATTCCACTACTATGGATACTTTGGAGGGGTTTTGGTCTACTCATAGCTCTAGTGATGTGAATTGAGGTGAGATTACAGGTATTGAAAACCCCAAGTACTACTGACGTAACAACAGATAGTATTATTTTCTCCATGTTCCATTAAAAAGAGATGCGGTTCGGGCCAGGAGATCAAGCAAAGCAAAGTGAGAATGAGTCAGTGGAGTGAGATTAAAAGAATGCTTATTCCACATGGCACAGATGCATTATGTCAATAGGAGTAAAGAATGAATTCTTCAGAGCTCTCCCTCGTGAGAAGGCCCCTGTCGTCTGAGGAACTATAGGTTCCTTGCTGTGACTTTCAGGGATGGCAGAAAGTGCAATGGTGAGAGCCCCATGCAATATTAGCTGACAGCCCCATATAAATAATGAGGCACATAATGCCATGTGCGAGCGCTGGTGTCTCCACAAGGGCTTTCAACAGGTGCACCCTTGGCGCTACATTTCCATTTTGTTCAACAAAGAGCCAGTCTTCACAGACGACTTCTGTCTGAAAGCTTTGCCTGATCATTCTTTTATGTGCCACTTCCCAGAATGCACAATATTCACAGGACCTCATGATAATAGGCTCGTCGGGACACCGGGAGGGAAGAGAAAGAGGCGGCTTGTCGGAGTGCATACATCCTGGCTTGGCCCCGGGGAGAGGGCCGCGCCGTGCGACACTCCAGTCACAGGAAGCCAGGGGACTGCCGCGCAGCGTGTCTAACCCCTCTCCCCCCCATCACGGTGGCTAATGGCTGCCATGTTTGAGAGAAGGAGCCGCGCTGGTGCCTCAGCCTGGGCTGATCTATGAGGAGATCCATTAGAGGTCGCAAGCACACACCGGATGGGCCGGGGTGACGGTCGATTGATAAGACTGTAAGGGAAGTGAGGCGGAAGCAGCTTTTGCCTCTTTCTCTCCTTTCTCCCCTCCACAAGGACTGCTTTAACTAGACTGAAGTAGAGTGGAAAATTGATGGAGATGTCTTGCATTGTGATTGTACTTCTGGACTGTGTAAAGTACTTCTGGGTTGTGAGCAGCTCTGGTAGAGGGTAGGCCTCTGTTTTGAAGTGGTCGGAAAATAGACCATATTCTCTTGAGCAATCAAGGACATCTTGGATAGTTCCCATCCGTGTCCAATATTGTGTTATAACTTGGTTGTGACTTGTAAACATGGGCACAGCAGCATTGCTACAGGCACAATCCACTCTTTGCTCTCAAAACACTGTGAAAAAATGATACACTGCTAATGGGAGCCTGTCTATTGACATATTTCACTCTTTCTAAACCTGTCTATTCCTAGACATCTCACAGGGAGTAGTACTCTACTGTATGTTGTACCATTTCTACAGTCATTGAGAAATTCCCGGCTGCCCGAATGACTGCATTTCACTGGCAAACAGTACTGTACACTTCTTAATTAGATTAATTCAGAGACAATAATTTACTGGGGAGCCATTGGGAGGCTGAGAGCCCATCCATATGCTACTAATTTCCTGCTTTATTCCTTGTGTGTTCTGGCTTTGTGTGGGAGGCTCCACAACTTCCATCTTTCTGACAAATCAGCCAAAATAGCAACGCAAACATTTTCCTTCTCCTTCTTCTCTGCCCAGTTAAAAAATCACAGGATTGTATAAATTAAGACTGTCGAAAAATGTCATTAATAATGAAATATGCGTGCTATTTCTCAATCCTGTTTTCTCCTTATAAATAAATGATAATTTGTTTCTCTGCATCGTTACACAAAGGCCTGAGACTACTCTCCAACATTCTAATTATTTTTAAATAAACGCAACATGAATAGATTGAGAATGTCTTATCTCACGCTCTCCTCCCATTGGTTTATATGAAAACAGAGAGGATGCTTCAATAGGATGCTGCTGTTGACACTGAAAGTGACCAATGATCAGTTAAGGATCTCAGAGGGTGAGGATCAGCAGAATTAAAGCAAAGCGATTAGTTTGGACATTACAGAACTTTCTTTAAGTATCCTAAAACAGTAAAGCAGACTCTATGGAACATCTATCGGGGACTCATCAAGCTTAGCTTATTTACTAAGAATAAGCTTTGAGCTTCAATGCAGAATAAAGAGAGGGGAAACAGCGAGGGGTTTATTTTCAGGACCTTCAACATCTACAGCACAAACACTCCACCTATCTAACCACCAAGCTGTCAAATAGCAGGGCTTGGGCTTGCAAACACACAGACAGTATGTGACATTACCATGGGTGAACTGTTATTACAGGCGGCTCCAGCAGCTACAACAGCTCTGCAGGCCCTCAGCTTTCTACATGGAGAACAGAGGCAGGGACACAATGACAGAGATCATTACCAGACCCCAGAGCATACAACATGTACAAAATCCTATTCCTGCACGTGATCATTTCACCCCTCTGCTAATGACACCGTTACACACTATAATAATAGTTTTTCTTGATAATTTGAACAATTCCACAATGATAAAACATTTACAAGGTAATCAATGATTCATGAGTTTTGTATAAATGTACACATATCCTGTACATACAGTGCCCTTGACTTTTTCCACATTTTGTTGTGTTACAGCCTGAATTTAAAATGGATTAAATTAAGATTGTTGGTCACTGGTTTACACACAATACCCCATAATGTCGAAGTGGAATGATGTTTTTCAAAATGTTTTACAAATTAATTAAAAATAAAAATCTGAAATGTCTTGAGTCAATAAGTATTCAACCCCTTTGTTATGGCAAGCCTAAATAAGTTCAGGAGTAAAGTAAAGGGGGGGAAACTTTCAATGGGGACGGGGGGGACCCCCCCACATTCTCAAATTGCATTTTTGTCCTCCCCAGTTTTATCATTGCACTGTGATAAGAAAAGCGGCATCGTTGTGCTTTAGGACCATGCGGATGCCTCAGAGCGGTTGGGTAGTCTGTTTTGCGGTTTCAGCCGGCTGGATTTAGGACCGTGTGGACACCACAGAGCATGCGAACAGAGACAGCTGTTGTCTGTGTGTTGTGCTTTTTCTCCGAGGTGAAAAAGCAAGCAGAGCAGAAACTGGTTACTCTTTATTCGACTGATGTCGCTGGCAAGGTAACTGCTGTTGGACTTACCAGAAAAATAAGTATTTATTCCCAGTGCTGAGTTAGTAGTGTAACTGACATGTAACGTTAGCTAATGCATTACATGCTTCTTCCCCTCTTGACTGAAGTTCTGTCTGAAGTGAATGAACTAGCTAGCTAGCTAGTAGCTACCACAGCCAGTTCAGCTCTAGCCTCTAGTTATTTGTCAGGTAGCAGTATCTAACAGCTCTTGTGTGTATGGAAATGTTTTGTAGCCTTTGTTTTGTCCCATTTCAACAGAAGTAAATTAACTTGGCTAGTTTTCACTAACTTCAGTTATTATTTTTGCCTCAATCACTAGACCTGAATCAAACAATGAAACCAGCGGCCAAACGATTGAAAACCGATATTCTGACGTTTTTTTGACATCACAATGTGAGATTTTATTAGTCAGTATAGCAATGTAGCATTATTGATCTGTCAGTTTCCCTAGCTAATTCCCTACTTTTCACACTGACACGGTATAAACAGCTCTACAGGCTACACTGTCATGGTGCACAGTCAGTACACAACACTATGCTCATCATGCCTTAGCAGGATCAGATGGTGACAGGTGTCCCAGCAGGGTCAGACAGCCAGAGAAGGCCAGTCTATGGATTGAATTTTGCAGTATATTATAACAACCAGTGAATGGATACGAAGTTCCAATCTTGAGTTGATGGGTAGGCTACAGTCTGGGAGCTGGGAATAATAGTCATTTCAATTATCAAACCATTGATTCTATTCTTGGATAATATAATGTATAAATGTACACCAAGGTAATTCTTTGTCATGCCCTATCTGAGCAGGATCAGATGGTGACAAGGGTCTCAGCAGGGTAAGGCAACCAGGGAAGACCAGTCTGTGACGGCGCTGAGGTGAACTTTTGCAGATGCAACACTTTATTCTGTCTGTGTAGCAAACACTGGACAAGCCGGAAGCTTCAAAGATTGAAACTATTTTAAGACAGTCGGACAAATGTCTCAAGTTGATTTCCAAACTGTATCAAGGGTTGATAGAGGCTTTTCCCGATGACACAAAACATGTAAAACAAAAATGTGAGAAAGACCTGGGAGACACTATTGATGATGAATGGATACAGATATGTTTGAATGCCCAGTCATGTTCATATAATCTCAGACATAAATTACTGCAGTTTAAGACCATCCATAGAACGTACTACGGTTGAAGTCGGAAGTATACATACACCTTAGCCAAATACATTTAAACTCAGTTTTTCACAATTCCTGACATTTAATCCTAGTAAAAATTCCCTGTTTTAGGTCAGTTAGGATCAACACTTTATTTTGAGAATGTGAAATGTCAGAATAATAGTAGAAATAATTATTTATTTAAGCTTTTATTTCTTTCATCACATTCCCAGTGGGTCAGAAGTTTATATACACTCAACTAGTAATTGATAGCATTGCTTTTAAATTGTTTAACTTCGGTCAAACGTGTCGGGTAGCCTTCCACAAGCTTCCCACAATAAGTTGGGTGAATTTTGGCCTATTCCTCCTGACAAATCTGGTGTAACTGAATCAGGTTTGTTGGCCTCCTTGCTCGCACACGCTTTTTCGGTTCTGCCCACACATTTTCTATAGGATTGAGGTCAGGGCTTTGTGATGGCCACTCCAATACCTTGACTTTGTTGTCCTTAAGCCATTTTGCCACAACTTTGGAAGTATGCTAGGGGTCATTGTCCATTTGGAAGACCCATTTGCGACCAAGCTTTAACTTCCTGACTGATGTCTTGAGATATTGCTTCAATATGTCCACATAATTTTCCTTCCTCATGATGCCATCTATTTTGTGAAGTGCACCAGACCCTCCTGCAGCAAAGCACCCCCACAGCATCATGCTGCCACCCCCATGCTTCACGGTTGGGATGGTGTTCTTCGGCTTGCAAGCCACCCCCTTTTTCCTCCAAACATAACGATGGTCATTATGGTCAAACAGTTATATTTTTGTTTCATCAGACCAGAGGACATTTCTCCAAAAATAAGATCTTTGTCCCCATGTGCAGTTGCAAACCGTAGTCTGGCTTTTCTATGGCGGTTTTGCAGCAGTGTCTTCTTCCTTGCAGAGCGGCCTTTCAGGTTATGTCGATATAGGACTTGTTTTACTGTGGATATAGATACTTTTGTACCTGTTTCCTCCAGCATCTTCACAAGGTCCTTTGCTGTTGTTCTGGGATTGATTTGCACTTTTCGCACCAAAGTACGTTCATCTCTAGGAGACAGAACGCGTCTCCTTCCTGAGCGGTATGATGGCTGCGTGGTCCCATGGTGTTTATACTTGCGTACTATTGTTTGTACAGATAAACGTGGTACCTTCAGGCGTTTGGAAATTGCTTCCAAGGATGAACTAGACTTGTGGAGGTCTTTTTTTTTCTGAGGTCTTGGCTGATTTATTTTGATTGTCCCATGATGTCAAGCAAAGAGGCACTGAATTTGAAGGTAGGCCTGGAAATACATCCACAGGTACACCTCCAATTGACTCAAATGATGTCAATTAGCCTATCAGTAGCTTCTAAAGCCATGACATCATTTTCTGGAATTTTCCAAGCTGTTTAAAGGCACAGTCAACTTAGTGTATGTAAACTTCTGACCCACTGGAATTGTGATACAGTGAATTATAAGTGAAATAATCTGTCTAAACATTTGTTGGAAAAATTACTTGTGTCATGCACAAAGTAGATGTCCTAACCGACTTGCCAAAACTATAGTTTGTTAACAATACATTTGTGGAGTGGTTGAAAAACACATTTTAATGACTCCAACCTAAGTGTATGTAAACTTCAGACTTCAACTGTATATGCCAGTGAACGTGAATATAATGCACTCAGAAATGTAATTCCTCTGCTGGAGGGGTATAACACAAAAGGGGACATATTTGCATATGTTATGCACTTGTGAAGGCTGGCTGAATTCTGGCAAAGAGTATGTTCTTTTATCTCAGCATGTCTACAGATTCTCCCTTCTCCCTGTTTTTGTTTGCTTGGAAATGTTGATATTGAAGACTGTTATCAGAAGAAACTGTTCACCTAGCATTTATAGCGGCTAAGAAATGCATTACCATTAATTGGAAGGTTGGTAATCCTCCCACAATGTCACAGTGGATGGGAGAAATGTCAAGTTATGTATCACTAGATGTTTTTTTTTTTTTTTTTTTCGGGGAATGGGTCAGCTTAATATTGCAGATAGATTGTATGTTCTATCAATGTAATTGTCTGCATCACTTCCAATCCCCCATGTTTTTTTATATATATATATTTTTATATATATATACTCCCCTTTATTACTTTTCAACCCCGCCATCCTTTCCCTACTTGGAGTAAATTAGTGAACAACAATGCCCAGGCCTCTACTTCCGGTCTATACTTACTATCTACACCTTATGGACAGAGTTAATTTTACAATAATTCTATTATATATATATATATATATATATATATTTTTTTTATTGCTCCTGAACTTCTTCTACTCTCAACCTCTCCGATCATTTTCATGATGTCCATCCGGTTTGCTTCTATATGCCATATCTTTCTAACTGTGCTCTTTCCCAAAAGCTCCCAACATACAACCTATATACTTATTATGGACACAGTATGCTTACATTATTAGCTATCTTTGTTATTATTTGTTGTTATTTGTTATTAGTCCCATCCTTCAACTCTATTCAATACCTCCCATCTATCTCTTAACACCATCCATATAGGATTTCTATTTGCCATATATATTTCAACCGTACTGTGATGTTTTACAAAAAGTTCTGAACCTTTCTATTCTCATTGCTTCTACAGATTGTGAATTAAAAATAAACATTTTTGCTAAAAGTATTATTATATTATTGATTGATTGACTATGACTTTTCAGATCACCCAGTAATGCTATCTGCAAGGTTAGTTCCAGGTAAATATTGCAATCCTTTAGCCATTCCTGGACCTGTGTCCAAAAACAAGCTACAAATGGACAAAACCAAAACAAATGATCTAATGATTCTGTCTCTTCACAGCAAAATCTGCAGAGCTGGGAAGATTGTATCCCCCATATAAATAACATTCTATTGGTAGCAAGAATTTTATATAATAATTTAAATTGAAAGATTCTAATTTTTGAATCCGGTGTCGTTTTATGCGTGTCAGTTCATAAACACTATGCCATGGGATCGGTACGTCAAAGATCTCTTCCCAACTATTTTGCAATCTATATGGGACGGCTGTCAATCCTTTGGTCCTTAAGTGAAACTGATATACTTTTTTATTTATCACAGTTTTCCTTAACCAATTATGTTCTTTAATGCAAGGCCGACAGACAAGTTCCTTACTTTCTCCCCCTTCCACTTTCCTCTTCCACTTTTGCGGTAAGGCTGCAATTATTTGGTTGTAATTTTGGGTAGAGCAGACATTTCCATATGTTTTTGTCAGCTGCATGTCCTACCAGTCCTGCATAACTCCACCAGTCCTACCGATGATATCATTTACGAAGATTATACCTTTTTTAAACATTCTGTCAAAAAAGAAAGGTTTTTTGTCAATTAGTATATTTGAATTTAACCACAATATTTGTTGCATTATTTGTTCTGTCATTTCTGGAGGATTAAATTGAAATTGCAACCAACTTTCTATGGCTTGTTTTAGAAATAGTGACATTTGGGAGATTATTTCCTTTTCAAATAACTGAAAGTGAGAGGTTGTAATCTGAATAAAGGGAAAAAGGCCTTTCTTGAACATTGGGTGAGAACCAGTTCGGATTTAAGTATAACTTTTGAATGACTGAAGCTTTTAGTGATAGGTCTAATGCTTTAATTTCTGTCCTCCGAATTCATATTCATTATATAATATGCTCATTTAATTTTGTCTGGCTTGCCGTTCCAAATAAAATTGAATATTTTTTTCTCATATAATTTAAAAAACTGTTCGCTAGGCGTAGGCAAGACCATAAGCAAATAGGTAAACTGGGATAATACTAAAGAGTTAATCAGGGTGATTTTTCCACAAATTGACAGGTATTTTCCTTTCCATGGTAGTAAGATCTTATCTATTTTTGCTAACTTTCTATTAAAATTTATTGAAGTGAGATCATTTATTTCCTTTGGGATATGTATTCGAGTATATCCACATCACCATCAGACCATTTTATTGGTAAACTACATGGTAATGTAAAAATTGTATTTTTAGTGATCCAATACGTAATATAGTACATTTGTCATAATTTGGTTGTAATCCAGAGAGGTTATAAAATGTATCTAGATCCTCTATGAGGCTGTGGAGGGATTCTAGTTGTGGATTTAAAAGAAAACATGAATCATCAGCGTACAATGACACCTTTGTTTTTAAGCCCTGTATTTCTAATCCTCTGATATTATTATTGGATCTGATTTTAATAGCTAACATCTCGATGGCCACAATAAATAGATATGCCGATAGTGGACAACCTTGTTTCACTCCTCTTGACAGTTTAAAACTTTCGGAGAAATAGCCATTATTTACTATTTTACACCTAGGGTTACTATACATGATTTTGACCCATTTTATAAGAGATTCTCCAAAATTGAAATGCTCCAGGCATTTATATATAAACCCCAGTCGAACTTTATCAAATGCCTTTTCGAAGTCTGTATGTATCACTAGATTTGATTTATTCCAAGATTAAGGGTGTACTGTGCAACGTTCATGAGGTCTGGATGCCTTATATGGAATACTGTACGACAAAAGGAGTCTGTATTGAAAACTTGCCCACGTTAGGGGAGATACCTATTTAGGCAATCCCTAGCTGTGGTGCTGCTCAGTCCTGGCCCTGGCGGGCAGGTAGCGTTCTCCTGGCAGCCGCCAAACCAAGATTTGTCCGTCGGACTGCCAGATGGTGAAGCGTGATTCATCACTCCAGAGAACTTGTTTCTGCTGCTCCAGAGTCCAATGGCAGCGAGCCTTACACCACTCCAGCTGATGCTTGGCATTGTGCATGGTGATCTTAGGCTTGTGTGAGGCTGCTCGGCCATGGAAACCCATTTTATGAAGCTCCCGACGAACAGTTATTTTGCTGACATTGCTTCCAGAGGCAGTTTGGAACTTGGTAGTGAGTGTTGCAACCGAGGACAGACGATTTTTACGCGCTACACGCTTCAGCACTCGCGGTCCCATTCTGTGAGCTTGTGTGGCCTACCACTTCGCAGCTGAGCCGTTGTTGCTCCTAGAAGTTTCCACTTCACAATAACAGCACTTACAGTTGACCGGGGCAGCTGTAGCAGGGCCGAAACTGCTTGACGAACTGACTTGTTGGAAAGGTGGCATCCTTTGACAGTGCCACATTGAAAGTCAATGAGCTCTTCAGTAAGACCATTCTACTGCCAATGTTTGACTATGGAGATTGCATGGCTGTGTGCTCGATTTTATACACTTGTTAGGAACGTGTTTGGCTGAAATAGCCGAATCCACTAATTTGAAGGGGTGTCCACATACTTTTGAATATATAGTGTATATAAGTTGCATGGACTCACTCTGTGTGCAATAATAGTGTTTAACATGATTTTTGAATGACCACCTCATCTCTGTACTGCACACATTCAATTATTTGTAAGGTCCCTCAGTCGAGCAGTGAATTTCAAACATAGATTCAACCACAATGACCAGGGAGGTTTACCTATTGGTAAAATAAAAAAGCAGACATTGAATATCTCTTTGACCATGGTGAAGTTATTAATTACACTTCCGATGGTGTATCAATAAACCCAGTCACTACAAAGATACATGCATCCTTCCTAACTCAGTTGCCGGAGAGGAAGGAAACCGCTCAGGGATTTCACCAAGAGGACAATCGTGACTTAAAACTGTTACAGAGTTTAATGGCTGTGATAAGAGAAAACTGAGGATGGATCAACAATATTGTAGTTACTCCACACTAACCTAATTGACAGAGTGGAAAGAAGGAAGCTTGTACAGAATACAAATATTCCAAAACATGCATGAAGGCATGTTTGCAACAAGGCACTTAAATTTTTGTCCTGAATACAAAGTGTTATGTTTGGGGCAAATGCAATACAACACATTACTGAGTACCACTCTCCATATTTCCAAGCATAGTGGTGGCTGCATTATGTTATGGGTATGCTTGTAATCGTTAAGGACATTTTCAGGATAAAAAAGAAACGGAATGGAGCTAAACACAGGTAAAATCCTACAGGAAAACCTGGTTCAGTCTGCTTTCCAGCAGACACTGGAAGATTAATTCACCTTTCAGCAGGACAATAACCTAAAACACAAGGCCAAATCTACACTGGAGTTGCTTACCAAGAAGACTGTGAATGTTCCTGAGTGGCCGAGTTACAGTTTTGACTTAAATCTTCTTGAAAATCTATGGCAAAACCTGAAAAAGGTTGTCTTATAATAATCAATAACCAATTTGACAGATCTTGAAGAATTTTGAAAAGAATAATGGGCAAATGTTGCACAATCCAGGTGTGGAAAGCTCTTAGAAATTTACCCAGAAAGTCTTACAGCTGTAATCTCTGCCAAAGGTGCTTATGTAAATTAGATGTTTCTGTATTTATTTTTCAATAAATTTGCTACAATTTCTACAAACATGTTTTCGCTTTGCCATTATGGGGTATTGTGTGTAGATGGGTGAGATAAAAAATATATTTTTGAATTCAGGCTGTAACACAACAAAATGTGGAATAAGTCAAGGGGTATGATTACTTTCTGAAGGCACTGTAAATGTATATCTATCAAGCTTGATTATGCTAACTGCCTGGTGAAATTATAGTTTGCATGACGTGGAAGGGATTTTAATGCAAAAAGATGCTATACTAAGGTGATAAGGTATTATACAAACATGATGCATTAAATGAGGCATGAGCAGAGCTAAACTTCACACTTCTTTATGAGTAACTTATTTTGCAATTCAGGATTATACTAATAACTGAAAAACCATGCTATGAATCCATGTTTTTTTCTGAAGCAAGGAGTGAAGTAAGAGACAAATGAAAACAACTTTAATCAAAATATGAGTGATGACAAAATACTGAACAAGTCAAGCAGACATCAAAGATGTGAAAGGCAATAGTTGATGAGAAAAAGTATCCGGTACAATGGAATTATACATTTTCTATGGCTCCCTGTTAAAATAAAAGTTAAATAAAATAAATATAAGTAGAATCAGTGTGTGTGGGTGCATGTGTGTGTGCGCGCACTCAGAGAGAGAGAGCATTGTCTGTGCGCGGGTGTGTTCCTGGGGCCCTTTGAAGGGCTGAGGCTGAGCTGCCTGTGATAATTAGAGAGCAATGACCTTCTCATTAGTGCCAGGAGGCAGCTGATTATCCCCCCTTCTCTCTTCATGGATGCCCACCCGCCACACAGACAATCTTCGAATATCAAAGCAATTCTCTAAGATATTTATTAGAGCCAAAATTACAAAAAGACATAGCAAAACCTTTGAATTACACCCCCTAATGTATGCAGAGCCAAATGAATGGCTGCGCTTGCCCCCCTAACCCCCTCCCTCCTCTTCTCTCTTGTCACTTAAATTTTTCATTACAAATTTCCGGGGCTTCAAAGTAGCATCTCACAGCGAGTCCCTTTCTTCTATTCTGTGTGACAAAGACCTGTCAAAAACTGTCCCTGTGTTTGGTCCTGTTTTCCTCTTACATCTAAATGTCAAATACCTTGGTTTAAATACAGCACAGCGCCGCTCATCTGGCAAAGCCGAGGGGAAAAAGAGAAGTAAATGCAGCAGAAGGCGTCTAAAAGGCCTCTAATTAATGTTACTCATTGATTTTGTTTTACTGTGTGATGTACTCTATGAAAAAAATATGAATCTAGAAGGAGCTCTCATTAAAATCATTAGCAGCTTGATGTTAGCCGAAAAAACATCTCACTCTTTAGGCTTCTGAGAGCACATTCACAGGTTCTCCTTTAATGTAACAAGAATGGGCTGGGTGTGCAGGGACTGGGAGGTAGAGGGAAGGGGGTTGCTGCTTATTCTGTTTCAGCTAAATGGGAAGCAACAATGCCTCTCTGTTTTAACCAGGCTGGACCAGGGCCCAAACTAACCCAGACACGAGATGGTGAACCCTGGCCTTTGCTGAGAGGTTTTTTGACATGTTAGTTTGAATCCCTCCTGCTTTCTGAGAGGCCACAGAGGAGGAAATGGGTTGGTGTTGCTGAATAGGAGGGATAAAAGAGACAGGGTTTAATCAGAGGACAACACTGAGACCTCCATGTCCACCACGCTGAGATGCCCAAACTACAGCTTACAACTTTATATACAGAATATAGTTGAATGATATTGATCCACTCCTAAAGGTACACAAGGCCATTAGGAGTGCAAAATGAATGACCATTGATATTTTCAGTATTCTCTGTTCTATTGAAAAGAAAGTTCTATAAGCCATCGTCCCACATTTTTTTATTTATATATTTGTTATTGAAATATAATGAAAAGGATCAGAGCATTGGCCTGCCGATGGATAGTGTTCATGCCGAAAAATACAACTACTGAAAACAATACAAGAGGCTCTTCTCTGGCTCCTTTTAATGAGTATACATTAGTGTCTGTATTGAAACATGTCTGTATTGTTGTGCATCAAGAGAGGCAGCAGACATCAGCTTTCACCAACATATTCATCACCAAGACATAACAATGTTCATTGAGCAGTCATTTGAGAGCAGTTGAAGTGCATGATTCAGGGTTGTGTCCATACATCAGAATGGTAAGGTAAGATCCAGCCATGCTTCAGTGCAGGCTAACGATATTAGTGAAGTAGAGGAGTATAATGATTGATAATGAGCATCCAAATGGGCTAACGTGTAAGCCCTCCTCCCCTGTACACAAAAACAAACCCCAGCCAGCCACCAACTAAAATTACACCATTAGTGCTGTACAGAGCCAATTAAAACACAACTTTTTCATACCTGTTTCACAACAAATTAAGAAATTAACCTGCCGTTTAAAAACGGCCATTAGGCCTACAGGGTTAGTAGATGGGGGATGAGGAGAGGGTAAAAAATAGCAGACATGGGTTCAAATACTATTTCAAATATCTCAATTACTTTCACCTGGACACTACAAAATTATATAGGAAGCACTACACATGATCGAGGGATACTACAGAGTGTATTATAGTATTCTACAGTATACTACAGAATACTATATAATTATATAGTAAGTACTATAGTATTATATAGTAAACTATGGTATTTTCTTATGTGGGCAGTTCTGAAAAATAGACATGTCATTATGGAAAATAAATAGACAGAAATCCAGATTAATACACCGACTTTTCCTTGGTTACAGATGTTGATTGGAAATGACATGAGGTTAAAAATGGCAATCACTCATTGACTCTAATCAGGCCATGACTGATTCTCATTGAGGAAGGAAAAATGATTTTGTGAATTACGTTGGTCAGCATGTTAGTGGATGCATATGAGCGTATCATTCTCTCTAGGTCTTGAGAGAGATATGGAGATAGGGCTGGTTTGACTGTCACATGCCAGAGCTCTGACACACAGCATATGGAGTGTTAAGGAGCATGAGTGCCACCCAACCTAAACCATTAGGCTTCTCTAAGCAGCTAGGAGGCTTCCTGCCACACCTGCACATCTCCCTCCTATATGAAGTGCTGCTGTATAAATTAATCACACGCAGCCTTACGCACTTTGATGCAATTTATAATGCACATTAATGAGTGCTGACAGCTGTAACTAAAAGGCAGAATGATCACTTACAATTCAAATAAAAATCACACCGCAATAACAAAAGTCATTTGCATTACTTTTTTTTCCCTCTCTATTTTCATGTTCCTCCAGCTTTGATTCCTGCTGTTTTATCAAAGGCGAAACGCATGTGAAAAGACTAAATGATCTGCAAATTGGAGCAACACTTGTGATCTGTCTTACTCGGGAGCATTGTGATGTATGAGGACTAATTGTACATTGTGTGACGGTATGGCAGCGGATAATAAAACTGCTTTTTCACCACACCTCATTTAAATCTGAATGACTTATCAGTTTCCTTTGTCAATTCCCTGCTTGTTGGTGGAGACACACATCATTCATACATCACACACATGAGTTTATTAAACATTGTACGCCCTTTCCTTTTTGGAAGGGGAGCCATTTCTTTGATAACTACATATTGTTCATGTAGAATCATCCCAGAGATGTAATTTACAACCAAATACTGTACACCAGCATTCCAAACATCATGTGATGCGTGATTTGAAGGAGTCAGGCGCAGGAAGGTAAATCACAGTATACAGAGTTTATTCCGTAATCCAGTAATCCAGCGTAACCAGTCCAGTGCGCAAAACAGGCGCACTGGAACAAACATGCACACGGGGAAAAATACCCCGGCAATACAAAATGCTGAGCTCAACCGAGCTACTAATCCTTACAATAAATAATCACCCACAAGGACAAGGGGGCAGAGGGAACACTTAAACACGTACTAATGAGGGGAATATGAACCAGGTGTGTGTAATTGACAAGACAAATGGAATGATGAGATATGGAGCGGCAGTGGCTAGAAGGCCGGTGACGACGAACGCCGAAGCCTGCCCGAACAGGCAGCTTCGGAGGAAGTCGTGACACATCATCTGAAAAACATTCAGGCTGACCTTCAGTTGTGCTAATTAAATGTTGGGTATGTGTGTCTGTGATGGTGTAACTGATTTCATTCTTCATTATGGTCTGTAATGACATTTCTCAGCTGTCAGAGGCTTTGCAGGGGTCTGTGAGGCCTGGGAGGATTGGGATGCATTAACCATCCTACCCAGAGCAGAGCTGTTGGGGGTTTAGACCTAGAGCCCAAACAACTACAGTAATGATGAGTGGTTATGGCAAAAACACACACAACAAAAGCCACTAAATATGGATACAATATGTTGTGTGTGTGGCTCTGCAGAGGGAATGCAGCAAAGGGAGGTTGGTGACCTTCCTGGCTTCAGAACAAACCCATATTTCTCCCGCCCAATAAAGGGGTTTAACAGGATCCTAAAGATTGAATTAAGATGTCAGCTGGTGTGGGTCACTTCCAGTGCAGGGTCTAGAATGGAAGATATACAGTACCACTACAAAGGACCCAGCTGGAACAGTTGGAACAGTGAGGACAGGCCCCAAGAGGAGGCATGGCCCAGCCCCTGATTTACACACACAGCTCCACTGTAAAACACTGGCATTTTAAACACATTTGCAAAGAGAGCAGCCAGAGCAGGATGGAAGTGCTGCCCTGGAGGCTACAGAGGAATGTCCTCATCATGGCGGGTCGGCTATCATCATTAAGCTCAAGACAGCTCCATCCAAACAATGGACCTTAAAAAGACAAGACTAATGGAGATTGACCTGAACTCTGGGGCTTACAGTACAATGTGAGTGTGAGTCACTTTTGGAAATCATTTGCACATATAGACATCAGATGTCCTTGTTTGTCTTAGAAGGAGCAAGTGGGGACACACTAAACACAGGTATGCATAAACTTTCCAAACTGCAACTTCTCAAACTTCATTAATTCTCCCTCCGGCCTCTCTCGTGACTGGAGATGTCTTCTATAGACCAGAAAACAAGAAGAGAAACCAATCTTATCTTCTGATGCTGCTTTTCTCACGGCCTGTCATCCTGGTATCTTAGAGCCTTTTTGCATTTCACAACAGATGAGATCTTAAGGACCACTCATCTTCAGGGAGGGGAGAGGACTGAAGGCAGAGGGGGACAGACACAGACGAGTGGCAGACCCTCTGGGGGCTGTAAGTCTTGGTCTCTCTCTCTCTGTCTCTCTCTGGGTATAGCTCTCTCTGGGTATAGGGTTTTCTTGAAGTTCTTTAGGCTGTCTGATCTTCATCTGGCCTCCAAGTGGGATCCCACAATGCCTGGCAAAGGCAGTCCGTCACAACTCAGTTTGCTCAACTCCAAACAGCCAATGATACCAATGATTTGTAGTTCTGTATATAAAATAATCCAGCACAGCATGACAAGACAGAACTGTAGCTGACCCATCTGGGACTCGTCAGCTTCACTTGGTTTCATCCCACATCACTTCATTTTTTCCATTTTGTAAGTGAAGTACGACAGGATATGGTACTGTACATGAACTGGACAAGTCACAAAAATGTAGCTGATATTGGGACTAGGTGTTTCATTGGTTGAGGCTACACGCAGTTTTCAGTTTCAAAAGTGATCTTTGATGACAGAATTGTGCGATATTAATGGAATAGGCATTCACACAAAAACAGTAAAAATTGGCGTGGACAACCAAATATGCCCCTGTGCACCTGTACTTTTACCCTGGCATGGTACAGGCACTCTTGGGGAGCTGAGAGGAGAGCTAAGAGGAGAGCTGAGAGGAGAGCTTAGAGGAGAGCTGAGAGGAGAGCTGAGAGGAGAGCTTAGAGGAGAGCTGAGAGGAGAGATGAGAGGAGAGCTGAGAGGAGAGCTGAGAGGGGAGCTGAGAGGAGAGCTGAGAGGAGAGCTGAGAAGGGAGCTGAGAGGAGAGCTGAGAGGAGAGCTGAGAGCTGAGAGGAGAGCTGAGAGGGGAGCTGAGAGGAGAGCTGAGAGGAGAGCTGAGAGGGGAGCTGAGAGGAGAGCTGAGAGGAGAGCTGAGAGGAGAGCTGAGAGGAGAGCTGAGAGGGGAGCTGAGAGGAGAGCTGAGAGGAGAACTGGGCCAGTGTTCAGTGGGAGGAGGGGAGGGGGGATCTGGGTCATGGACACTGCATGTCTTCCCTAATACATCTCCATATAAGGCCAACCAAGTGAAACCCCAGCACCTTTGTTAAATATTAATCTGCTGTCAATAATTAAAGGCTCATTATTTGGACCAGAAGAGTGCTGTGATTCCAAAATGAATATGCTGCTAATGCATGAGGCGAAATAGACGTCTAATAGCTAGCCACTGAATGAAGAGCGGATACATCCCATCCATTCCTAGTCAGTTGGACAAAAAAGGCGATGTTTCAAATAAAATATTTATTACTGTTGTCCTGACTTTTCAAAGTACATTTGAGGTTTTGTATTCTTTACAAGAATTTGAATAAACGTCAGAGAAAAAGAGCTTGTTATCTCAGACCTTTCAATCGAGACCTTTAAAAGAGAAAGAAGAACTTCCAACAGATCTGATTTGAGTCACAGTACAATCAACCAATCACCTACACATTGGAGAGGAAATAGTGACATGAGAGCAAATGTAGGTGATGAACCACAGAGCATTTGAATACACAATTACAGAATCAACATGAAAACAACCAGATCTATTACCCACGGGACAGCGTTGGCATGATAATACTAGCATTGTCCTGCAGCTATGCAGAGATCCAACATCCCTATCAACTAAATCCAGGAAGAAGCCAGTGAGGAGGAAGTCAGAACAGAGACATTATGCCTTTTAGGATTTTGTAACTATGCATAATGATTTCTCCCCTTGATGTCAGGCTTTTATTGTTGTTTGTTGTTGTTATGATTTGCAGAAAGAAACAACTGAGAATTAGCTCTGTGTGTGTATGCATGTGTGCATGTGTGTGTGTGTGTGTGTGTGTGTGTGTGTGTGTGTGGTGTGGGGGGTATGGCTCAAGGAGCTGCCGCTGATGTAAACAGAGGGAGGATAAACACACAGACAGCTCACACTCTTCATTGTTATTATCCTGTTTGTATAATTAGTCTTAGAAATTGCTCACATCAAAGCCATCCTCCCCTTAAAGACTTCCATGGCTGAGCTACAGGAGGGGTGCGGAGAGGGGAGCGGGTGTTCCCCTCCCGTTAAGAGATGTTAGCGTGGATTAGCAGGCTGTTTGGGAGGCTTTGAGCCTCCATGGGTGAACAGAGGCTTTGGCAAACACAGGAAACATGAGCATTACTGTGCTGTGGTATCTCCTGGCTATCATTTACCATTCTGTATGCCTGTCATTGTGCTACTCCTCCCAGAGGGCCACAGGGCCATGTTTTATACTGTTTGATTATAAACCTGCTCAAGTCAATAAGTGTCTCTCTTTGCTCTGAATGGTCTGGATGCACACATTGTTCTGAGGCCCTGCATGTCAACCTGAACCAGGAGGCTGTTGGATTAAGGAGAGGAGAATAAGGAAAGCCACAAAAACACAGCTTGGGTTCTTGTCCATACTGAATCATAGAGACATACTGTAACTACTCAAGTATCACCAGTCAGAAAATGTATATTTTTATCCTCCAGTCCATACTATTTTCAACACTGGTGAATATTGCATTGCTTGAAAATTGCAGTTAACTTTTTGTTAGAATATAGGCTACATTACCTTGGATGACCTCTCTAACCTGCTCTGACTGTGCTCCAGAGTTAAAGTGCCAGAGAGTAACTGCTGATTCTGAGCGAACAATGACGCCCATGCAGCCAGAAGTGATGAGAGACAAATGTCAGAGGGGGTTTGCGCCAATTTGATTGACAGAACCAAAGCTGCCTCTGCCATCAATTTAATGGCAATTATTATTTAATGTATATTACTTAAAAGCATATGCAAAATTAAGATTTACTCACAAAAAGCACATTTGATGTGGTATTTAAAGAATAATATGCATAATATATTGATCGTTAATATTTATGGCTCAGAACTTCAAGTATGTCTTGTCTTGGGCTACTTTTCCGCTGAAAGCATTGACTCTCATCATCTCAATTAATAACTAAGAAAGTTACTGTGGAAGAGGAGGAAGTAGCACAAAACTGGAAGCTTTTTACACGGAGGAGGAAAATCTGCCATGTGGAATTTATCTCAAAGAGAGATGCACTTATGTGTAAGAACAAGAGACTGGGCGGTTTATGTGTAATGCACAGTACAAAAGAGGAAAAATAAATACAATTATTGGTTGTTTCAGAATATCTATTTTTATTTAAACGAAGCCATTGTATAAAAAGTCTGCTTCATATATAATCATTAGTAATTTTATTGTTAAAGAGACCTGCAGTTCAGATTCTGAGTGGTGACTGGACATGGAAATACTTGAAAATACTATTACGGTATTCCATTCACTCATGATCTTGCTGAATTGGGGGACACCCATCAACTTTGTTGCACTAATCCTGGCTTTAGGACAGTGTTCTAGTAGTGATTGACACCCATTTGAGAGTTTGACTGTCATGGCCAACACTGCAAGCCGTGTTAATATAATTAAATTATGAATGAGAGCATGAATATTACAGCAGTATGGCAGAGATCTGGGGATTGAGCTACACTATGTTTGCTTTCCACTGTCAACAATCCTACCATTTTAGTCACTCCTGTTTGTCTTGAATTCTAACAAGGCTGTAATATTGATTTTGGGAATATCTGAGTATAGCACTACAACTGTACTGTTTCTTCTGATATGGTCATGTACATGAAGGCAATCATTAGGCAGAGGAGAGGACCAAAGAGCAAACAGGTCTTAGAAAAGGGCAAGGACTAAGGTTAAGAGATAAAACAAACATGCTTATTTTATTAGCTAGCAGCCCCCGGGGAGAGACAATCCATGAACTGACAGGACCCATTAAACATGTCATTCTTGACAGAGGGAAACTTTGTACACAGACAGTCTCTGCAACGTGTTATTAAAAAGATGAGCATGGCCGTGGAAATTAAATAAATAAATAAAAATACTGATTAAATTTTAAGCAGCCGGCGGGCCGATAGTTTGCCTGAGGCATGTTTGTCAGTTTCAAAGGGTGTTTTTATTAATTTTGTATTTTGCATTTTGTTAGTGGAAAGAGCCTGCTCCACCGGGAGCGCCACAAGCTATAGCCAGTAGAGCCTATAGCAGCGAGAGGGGAGACACAGAGCATGCCAAGCAGATCCTGCACACTTAGAGGGAGAAATCAGCTCGGGTTGATCAGCCTACCTCCTTCGACCCCCCACTCTCTACCCTAGACACACACACACACACACACACACACACACACAGGCAGACAGACAGACACACAGACAGACGCGCACGCACACACACACACACACTGGCGCAACACACACACATACGTACACACACACTGGTGCAACACGCTATTTCTTCAAACACACAGCCACAGACATATATTACATAAATACACACAAGAAAACACACAGAAAGACACACATGTATACTTACAGTATTGGTAAAGAAAAAAGAAAAAGCGAATAAAGCATTAATGGTATAACTACACTATATACAGTCCATAAAAATATATATTATGTTTTTAAGTAAGTAAACGTATTTATTTTTTTTACAGAAAATACACACATCAAAATATACATTCAAAATGCAAAGAAAAACACGGTCATAAAACCCAAACATATAAGGTGCAACACATAAAAACGGATTTACCTAACTCAATAGAGACCTGGTGTGGTAACTCGTATGTCTAAAGTTTAGTAATGATGTTAGATACAGTGGGACTTTTTGTGAAAGGGCTTTATAAATGAAAACATAGCAATGTATCAACCTACAGTGCATTCGGAAAGTATTCAGAACCCTTGACTTTTTCCACATTTTGTTACATTACAGCCTTATTCTAAAATGGATTTAATTAATTATTTTCCTCGTCAATCTACACACAATACCCCATAATGACAAAGCAAAAACAGGTTTTTAGATTTTTTTGCAAATGTGTTAAAAATAAAAAACAGAAATACCTTATTTACATCAGTATTCAGACTCTTTGCTATGAGACTCGAAATTGAGCTCAGGTGCATCCTGTTTCCATTGATCATCCTTGAGATGTTTCTACAACTTGATTGGAGTCCACCTGTGGTAAAGTCAATTGATTGGACATGATTTGGAAAGGCACACACCTGTCTATATAAGGTCCCACAGTTAACAGTGCATATCAGAGCAAAAACCAAGCCATGAGGTCAAAGGAATTGTCCGCAGAGCGCAGAGACAGGATTGTGTCAAAGCACAGATCTGGGGAAGGGTACCAAAAAAATTCTGTAGCATTGAAGGTCCCGAAGAACACAGTGCCCTCCATCATTCTTAAATGGAAGAAGTTTGGAACCACCAAGACTCTTCCTAGAGCTGGCCGCCTGGCCAAACTGAGCAATCGGGGGAGAAAGGCCTTGGACAGGGAGGTGACCAAGAACCCGATGGTCACCCTGACAGAGCTCCAGAGTTCCTCTGTGGAGATGGGAGAACCTTCTAGAAGGACAACCGTCTCTGCAGCACTCCACCAATCAGGCCTTTATGGTAGAGTGGCCAGACGGAAGCCACTCCTCAGATATATTTCCCTTTATTACTTTCCAACCCCACCACCTCTTCCCTAATTGGATTAAACTAGTGAACAACAACGCTCAGGCCTCTACTTCCAGCTTATACATACTATATAAATTTTATAGACACAGTCAATTTTACAATAATTATATTTTGTTTGTTTTTACTCCTGAACTTCCTCTACCCTCAACCTCTCCGATCATTTTCATGATGTCCATCCGGTTTGCTTCTATATGCCATATCTTTCTAACTGTGCTCTTTCATAAAAACTCTCAACCTATAACCTATATACTTATTATGGACACAGTATGCTTTACATTAGTTATCTTGTTGTTATTAATTGTTGTTAGTTGTTATTAGTCCCATCCTTCAGCTACATTCAACACCTCCCATCTATCTCTTAACACCAGCCAGATTTCTATTTGCCATATATTTTTCAACTGTACTGTGATGTTTCACAAAAGTTCTGAACCCTTCTATTCTCATTGTTTCTACAGATTGTGAATTGAAAATAAACATTTTTGCTAAAAGTATTATTATATTATTGATCGATTGACTATGACGTTTCAGATCACCCAGTAGTGCTAACTGCAGGGTTAGCTCCAGGTAAATATTGCAATCCTTCAGCCATTCCTGGACCAGTGACCAAAAACAAGCTACAAATGGACGGTACCAAAACAAATTATCTAATGATTCTGTCTCTTCGCAGCAAAATCTGCAGAGCTGGGAAGATTGTATCCCCCATATAAATAACATTCTATTGTTAGCTAGAATTTTGTATAATAATTTAAATTGAAATTCTAAGTTTTGAATCAGGCGTCGTTTTGCGTATTAGTTCATATACACTATGCCGTAGAATCGGTACGTCAAAAATCTCTTCCCAACTATTTTGCAATCTATATGGGACGGCTGTCAATCCTTTGGTCCTTAAATGAAACTGGTATACTTTTGTATTTATCACAATTTTCTTTAACCAATTATGTTCTTTAATGCAGGGCCGACAGACCAGTTCCTTACTTTTTCACCATTCCACTTTCCTCTTCAATTTTTGCGGTAATGCTGCAATTTTTTGGTTGTAATTTTGGGTAGAGCAGATATTTCCATATTTTTTTGTTAGCTGCATGTGCAACATAACTCCACCAGTCCAGTTTACGAAGATTATACCTTTTTTAAACATTTTTCTAAAAATAATGTTTTTTTTATCAATTAGTATATTTGTTCTGTCGTTTCTGGAGGATTACATTTAAATTGCAACCAACTTTCTATGGATTGTTTTAGAAATAGTGATATATGGGAGATTATTTCCTTTTTAAATAACTGAAAGTGAGAGGTTGTAATCTGAATAAAGGGAAAAAGGCCATTCTTGAACATGGGGTCAGACAGTCTTACTAATTTGCTAGAGAACCAGTTTCGGATTTAACTATAACTTTTTTATGACTGAAGCTTTTTTTTCTCTTTTTTTTTTGTTGCCTTTATTTAACTAGGCAAGTCAGTTAAGAGTCAATGCAACTTATTATGTAACTTGTTAAGCACATTTTTACTCCTGAACTTATTTAGGCTGGCCATAACAAAGGGGTTGAAAACGTATTTGTTATTTTTATTTAACCTTTATTTAACTAGGCAAGTCAGTTAAGAACTAATTCTTATTTACAATGACGGCCTACACTGGCCAAAACCGGACAACGCTGGGCCAATTGTGTGCTGCCCTATGGGACTCCCAATCACGGCCGGTTGTGATACAGCCTGGAATCAAACCAGGGGGTCTGTAGTGATGCCTCAAGCACTGAGATGCAGTGCCTTAGACCTTAGATAGGTCTAATGCTTTAATATTTAATACTTTCTGTCCTCCGAATTCATATTCATTATATAAACAGGCCCATTTAATTTTGTCTGGCTTGCCGTTCCAAATAAAATTGATTATTTTTTTCTTATATAATTAAAAAAACTGTTCACTAGGCGTAGGCAAGACCATAAGAAAATAGGTAAACTGGGATAATACTAAAGAGTTAATCAGGGTGATTTTTCCACAAATAGAAAGGTATTTACCTTTCCATGGTAGCAAGATCTTATCTATTTTTGCTACATTTCTATTAAAATGTGTTGGAGTGAGATCATTTATTTCATTTGGGATATGTATTCCGAGTATATCCACATCACCATCAGACCATTTTATTGGTAAACTACATGGTAATGTAAAATTCTTATTTTTTAGTGATTTAATACGTAATATAGCACATTTATCACAATTTGGTTGTAATCCAGAGAGGTTAGAAAATGTATCTAGATCCTCTATGAGGCTGTGGAGGGATTCAAGTTGTGGATTTAAAAGAAAGCATGAATCATGAGCACTGGATTTCTAATCCCTTGATATTATTGTTGGATCTAGATACATTTTTTTTTTTAATAGCTAACATTTTGTTGGCCATAATAAATAGATATGCCGATAGTGGACAACCTTGTTTTACTCCTCTTGACAGTTTAAACCTTTCTGAGAAATAGCCATTATTTACTATTTTACACCTAGGGTTTCTATGCATGATTTTAACCCATTTTATAAGAGATTCTCCAAAATTGAAATGCTCCAGTCATTTATATATAAACTCCAGTCGTACTTTATCAAATGCCTTTTCAAGTCTGCTATGAATAGTAGGCCTGGTTTACCAGATTTTTCATAGTGTTCTATTGTTTCCAGTACTTGCCTTATATTATCTCCAATGTATCGCCCATGTAAAAAACCTGTCTGATTAGAATGAATAATGTCCGACAATACCTTTTTAATTCTATGCGCTATACATTTTGCAAGAATTTTTGCATCACAACACAAGTGTAAGAGCCCTCCAATTTTTTCAATGGACTGGATCTTTATATTTCCCAGTTGTATACTGTTTCAGTAATAATGAAATCAGAGCTTCTTCTTGAGTGTCTGGTGATCATGTACACAGGAGTGGTTAAAACATGCTAAAAACAGTCCTCTGAGTATATCAAAAAAAGTTCCTCCTCTGTAATTTCACCTTCACATGAGTCTTTCTGTATGGCTGTTAATTTTACATTATCAATAGAAAAAAAATCCCTACAATTAGCTTCAGTTAGAGGAGATGAAGGTGACTGAAACAAAAACATATGCTTAAAGTATTTTGCTTCCTCCTTCAAAATATAATTAGGTGAATCATGGTTGACTCTGTCGTTTTGTAACCAGTTTCAGTCAATTATTTTTGGTAGCATTTCTATGTTGAAGATTAAAAAAGAATTTGGTGCATTTTCCCCCATATTCCATCCAGTTTGCTTTATTTTTTATAATATATTGCACTTGATCTTTCTTGAATAAGTTTCTCCATTTATTTTTGTTTTTCCTCTAATTTATTCGGAGCCTCTATGTTACAGTTTTTATTGCTATCTATCTGTTCTGTTAGACCTTCTACTTCCTTTTTGGGGGGGGGGGGGGGGGGAGGGGGGGGGGTGATGGATCAGCTTAATATTGCAGATAGATTGTATCTTCTATCAATGTAATTGTCTGCATCACTTCCAATCCCCCATGTTTTTTATATATATACTCCCCTTTATTACTTTTCAACCCCGCCATCCTTTCCCTACTTGGAGTAAATTAGTGAACAACAATGCCCAGGCCTCTACTTCCGGTCTATACTTACTATCTACACCTTATGGACACAGTTAATTTTACAATAATTATATATATATATATATATATATATATATATATATATATATATATATATATATATATATATATAAATATATAAATATATATATTATTATTATTTTATTTTTTTGCTGCTGAACTTCTTCTACTCTCAACCTCTCCGATCATTTTCATGATGTCCATCCGGTTTGCTTCTATATGCCATATCTTTCTAACTGTGCTCTTTCCCAAAAGCTCCCAACATACAACCTATATACTTATTATGGACACAGTATGCTTACATTATTAGCTATCTTTGTTATTATTTGTTGTTATTTGTTATTAGTCCCATCCTTCAACTCTATTCAATACCTCCCATCTATCTCTTATCACCATCTATATAGGATTTCTATTTGCCATATATATTTCAACCGTACTGTGATGTTTTACAAAAGTTCTGAACTTTTCTATTCTCATTGCTTCTACAGATTGTGAATTAAAAATAAACATTTTTGCTAAAAGTATTATTATATTATTGATCGATTGACAATGACTTTTCAGATCACCCTGTAATGCTATCTGCAAGGTTAGCTCCAGGTAAATATTGCAATCCTTTAGCCATTCCTTCTATTTCCTTTGTTAGTATGGACTCTTTTGACCTAATTTGCTTTTGTTTTCGAGATGAGTACTAAATTGCATGGCCTCTAAAGGCACATTTAAAAGTGTCCCATACAATAAGGGGATTTGCTGTACCTATGTTATGTTGGAAAAAAATCAGTTAGAAATTCCTCTGTCCTAGTTAAAAACAAGTTATCATCCAATAGGCTTTGATTAAATTTCCAATATCCTCGCCCACGTGGAAATTCAGTAAGAGTAATGTATATGCCAATTACATGATGGTCCGACTGCATTCTGTCCCCTATCAACACTTTTTAAACTTTTGGTGCCAACGCGAATGACATAAGAAAGAATTCAAGACGACTAGCTTGATTGAGTTTCCGCCATGTTTATCTCACTACGTCAGAATATTTAAGCCTCCATATATCTACTAGTACTAATGTATCCATGACATTCATGATTTCCTTAAGAGCATGAGGGTGATAGTTTGTAGTGTGATTTCCTTTACGGTCCATTGAGCTATTTAAAACAGTATTATAATCTCCCACCATAATAATAGAGTCTTGTATTGCTTGCAGGGTTGATAATGTATTATATATATTGTCAAAGAAGTGTGGATCATCATTATTTGGTCCGTAAAGGTTAATGAGCCATTTCTGTTTATGGTCCAATAACATATTTAAAATCATCCATCAACCTTGCAGATCTGTTTGGACAATTTGCACGTTTGGATTGAAATTACTGTTAATTAATATCATCACCCCTTTTGAGTTTCTTTGCCCATGGGAGAAGTATATTTCGCTCCCCCAGTCCTTTTTCCACACAACTTCATCTAGAATTGTTGAATGAGTTTCCTGTAAACAATATATATTATATTCCTTCTCTTTGAGCCATGTAAATATTGTTAATATTTTGTTATTATCTGCTAAGCCATTTCAATTATAATATACAATTATATATACTTATTTCACCAATTACCATAATGAGATACAAGTTTCAAATCTATTTATCATAATATATGTTTGTAAATTTACCAATAACAAATACCATAGTGATGGAGTGTCCATATAGCTGTACCATGATATTTGCATTGCTACTAAGTAACCCTCCAAAACAGAAGCAGGTCAACCGCCAAAAGCATTTCCAATGCGCTCACCTCAATATATATATAGCTATTAAAAATATATATCTATTCAAATATCTTGCATATCTTAATTTCCATTATTAACAATTAATATGCGTAATAATGTCGGCAGTTCATGCGATGGATTATTACCTATAACCCGGATTGCCATTGTATTACATTACATTTTTGTCATGCAATTATTATTTAGCAAACAATTATTGTGGTTCATCCTATATTCTCCCTAACATCCTTACCCCCTTGCAACAGATGTGGGATACACACACACACACACACACACACACACAAACACACACATACTCTTACACACTCAACCCCTTTCCTCCACAATCAACCATAAGCTCAGATGCTCAACGGTTGTTACATCCCAGAGCCCAGCTCAAGAAAGGACCTGATTTACGAATGCATATACAGTTACAGCTGTTTGAGAAAGCATGCAAGATTGAGCAAAAAATTTGACACAACTTTGAGATTTGATTAACCTATGTCAAGTCCTAGGTGATGGAGATCAGATCCACCCTCTTCCCCTGAAACACAAACACTCTGGTCCCCCATATCTCCGTGCAGTCAGACCTTTGATTATTTTGTGCCACCAGGGCCACAATAATATGCCCCCTCTCTGATTGTCCAAGTGTGACCCCCTCCCCATGGGTTACTGTTGCCAGCACTGCCACTACCTGGGTGGGGGTACCCCACCGGAATCCCCACCGGCTAGGTACAAGGTCGTCAAGGTTCACATTAGCAGTTTTGAGAATTTCCTTGTAGGCAGCCTCAGAATCTTGAGGGGGCGGTGCTGCTCTAGTAGCTCTCTGACCGCATTTATCTTTCTGTTTTGGCTGCATATAGGCAACTTACAGCAGGGCCATAAAACAGATGGGGACTTCTCTTTGGTGTATGGGTCGCTCAGGTGGGTGTCTAGGATATAGGGTTGGGGACAGTTCCATCATGATAGGACAAGTAAAAAATAAATTAGATGTATACTTTATTTTAAAATGTATATCCCTCACCTGCACAACATTGAAAGCTCTCTCACACAACCCCTGCTCACAGACACACGTTGGTTCTGGGATATGCAACCATTTCCTTTCTCACTCACTTAACGCCACACTTTTCGAAACACAAAAACGCACACCACACCTTCCATCACAATACATCCACACATACCCACATACTGTGCCTTCTATGTCTTCTGTTTGCTATGTTTTTATCTCCACTATGTTGATTGAGTCCTTGTGTTCTAATTACAGTTGAAGTCGGAAGTTTACATACACCTAAGACAAATACATTTAAAATCAGTTTTTCAATTCCTGGCATTTAATCCTGGTACAAATTCCCTGTTTTACGTCAGTTAGGATCACCACTTTATTTTAAGAATGTGAAATGTCAGAATAATAGTAGAGAGAATGATTTATTTCAGCTTTTATTTCTTTCATCACATTCCCAGTGGGTCAGAAGTTTACATACACTCAATTAGTATTTGGTAGCATTGCCTTTCAATTGTTTAACTTGCGTCAAACGTTTCGGGTAGCCTTCCACAAGCTTCCCACAATAAGTTGGGTGAATTTTGGCCCATTCCTCCTGACAGAGCTGGTGTAACTGAGTCAGGTTTGTAGGCCTCCTTGCTCGCAAAACACTTTTTCAGTTCTGCCCACACATTTCCTATAGGATTGAGGTCAGGGCTTTGTGATGGCCACTTCAATACCTTGACTTTGTTGTCCTTAAGCCATTTTGCCTCAACTTTGGAAGAATGCTTGGGATCATTGTCCATTTGGAAGACCCATTTGCGACCAAGCTTTAACTTCCTGACTGATGTCTTGAGATGTTGCTTCAATATATCCACATAATTTTCCTTCCTCATGATGCCATCTACAGTGGGGGAAAAAAGTATTTAGTCAGCCACCAATTGTGCAAGTTCTCCCACTTAAAAAGATGAGAGAGGCCTGTCATTTTCATCATAGGTACACGTCAACTATGACAGACAAAATGAGAATTTTTTTTCCTGAAAATCACATTGTAGGATTTTTAATGAATTTATTAGCAAATTATGGTGGAAAATAAGTATTTGGTCAATAACAAAAGTTTCTCAATACTTTGTTATATACCCTTTGTTGGCAATGACACAGGTCAAACGTTTTCTGTAAGTCTTCACAAGGTTTTCACACACTGTTGCTGGTATTTTGGCCCATTCCTCCATGCAGATCTCCTCTAGAGCAGTGATGTTTTGGGGCTGTCGCTGGGCAACACGGACTTTCAACTCCCTCCAAAGATTTCCTATGGGGTTGAGATCTGGAGACTGGCTAGGCCACACCCCGGGCGGTGTGTTTGGGATCATTGTCATGCTGAAAGACCCAGCCACGTTTCATCTTCAATGCCCTTGCTGATGGAAGGAGGTTTTCACTCAAAATCTCACGATACATGGCCCCATTCATTCTTTCCTTTACATGGATCAGTCGTCCTGGTCCCTTTGCAGAAAAACAGCCCCAAAGCATGATGTTTCCACCCCCATGCTTCACAGTAGGTATGGTGTTCTTTGGATGCAACTCAGCATTATTTGTCCTCCAAACACGACGAGTTGAGTTTTTACCAAAAAGTTCTATTTTGGTTTCATCTGACCATATGACATTCTCCCAATCCTCTTCTGGATCATCCAAATGCACTCTAGCAAACTTCAGACGGGCCTGGACATGTACTGGCTTAAGCAGGGTGACACGTCTGTCACTGCAGGATTTGAGTCCCTGGCGGCGTAGTGTGTTACTGATGGTAGGCTTTGTTACTTTGGTCCCAGCTCTCTGCAGGTCATTCACTAGGTCCCCCCGTGTGGTTCTGGGATTTTTGCTAACCGTTCTTGTGATCATTTTGACCCCACGGGGTGAGATCTTGCATGGAGCCCCAGATCGAGGGAGATTGTCAGTGGTCTTGTATGTCTTCCATTTCCTAATAATTGCTCCCACAGTTGATTTCTTCAAACCAAGCTGCTTACCAATTGCAGATTCAGTCTTCCCAGCCTGGTGCAGGTCTACAATTTTGTTTCTGGTGTCCTTTGACAGCTCTTTGGTCTTGGCCATAGTGGAGTTTGGAGTGTGACTGTTTGAGGTTGTGGACAGGTGTCTTTTATACTGATAACAAGTTCAAACAGGTGCCATTAATACAGGTAACGAGTGGAGGACAGAGGAGCCTCTTAAAGAAGAAGTTACAGGTCTGTGAGAGCCAGAAATCTTGCTTGTTTGTAGGTGACCAAATACTTATTTTCCACCATAATTTGCAAATAAATTCATAAAAAATCCTACAATGTGATTTTCTGGATTTTTCTTTCTCAATTTGTCTGTCATAGTTGATGTGTACCTATGATGAAAATTACAGGCCTCTCTCATCTTTTTAAGTGGGAGAACTTGCAAAATTGGTGGCTGACTAAATACTTTTTTTCCCCACTGTATTTTGTGAAGTGCACCAGTCCCTCCTGCAGCAAAGCACCCCCACAGCATGATGCTGCCACCCCCGTGCTTCACGGTTGGGATGGTGTTCTTCGGCTTGCAAGCCACACCCTTTTTCCTCCAAACATAACAATGGTCATTATGGCCAAACAGTTCTATTTTTGTTTCATCAGACCAGAGGACATTTCTACAAAAAGTACAATCTTTGTCCCCATGTGCAGTTGCAAACCGTAGTCTGGCTTTTTTATGGCGGTTTTGGAGCAGTGGCTTTTTCCTTGCTAAGCGGCCTTTCTGGTTATGTCGATATACAGTGGGGAAAAAAAGTATTTAGTCAGCCACCAATTGTGCAAGTTCTCCCACTTAAAAAGATGAGAGAGGCCTGTAATTTTCATCATAGGTACACGTCAACTATGACAGACAAAATGAGGGAAAAAATCCAGAAAATCACATTGTAGGATTTTTTATGAATTTATTTGCAAATTATGGTGGAAAATAAGTATTTGGTCAATAACAAAAGTTTCTCAATACTTTGTTATATACCCTTTGTTGGAAAAGACACAGGTCAAACGTTTTCTGTAAGTCTTCACAAGGTTTTCACACACTGTTGCTGGTATTTTGGCCCATTCCTCCATGCAGATCTCCTCTAGAGCAGTGATGTTTTGGGGCTGTCGCTGGGCAACACAGACTTTCAACTCCCTCCAAAGATTTTCTATGGGGTTGAGATCTGGAGACTGGCTAGGCCACTCCAGGACCTTGAAATGCTTCTTACGAAGCCACTCCTTCGTTGCCCGGGCTGTGTGTTTGGGTGTCATTGTCATGCTGAAAGACCCAGCCACGTTTCATCTTCAATGCCCTTGCTGATGGAAGGAGGTTTTCACTCAAAATCTCACGATACATGGCCCCATTCATTCTTTCCTTTACACGGATCAGTCGTCCTGGTCCCTTTGCAGAAAAACAGCCCCAAAGCATGATGTTTCCACCCCCATGCTTCACAGTAGGTATGGTGTTCTTTGGATGCAACTCAGCATTATTTGTCCTCCAAACACGACGAGTTGAGTTTTTACCAAAAAGTTCTATTTTGGTTTCATCTGACCATATGACATTCTCCCAATCCTCTTCTGGATCATCCAAATGCACTCTAGCAAACTTCAGACGGGCCTGGACATGTACTGGCTTAAGCAGGGTGACACGTCTGTCACTGCAGGATTTGAGTCCCTGGCGGCGTAGTGTGTTACTGATGGTAGGCTTTGTTACTTTGGTCCCAGCTCTCTGCAGGTCATTCACTAGGTCCCCCCGTGTGGTTCTGGGATTTTTGCTAACCGTTCTTGTGATCATTTTGACCCCACGGGGTGAGATCTTGCATGGAGCCCCAGATCGAGGGAGATTGTCAGTGGTCTTGTATGTCTTCCATTTCCTAATAATTGCTCCCACAGTTGATTTCTTCAAACCAAGCTGCTTACCAATTGCAGATTCAGTCTTCCCAGCCTGGTGCAGGTCTACAATTTTGTTTCTGGTGTCCTTTGACAGCTCTTTGGTCTTGGCCATATTGGAGTTTGGAGTGTGACTGTTTGAGGTTGTGGACAGGTGTCTTTTATACTGATAACAAGTTCAAACAGGTGCCATTAATACAGGTAACGAGTGGAGGAGAGAGGAGCCTCTTAAAGAAGAAGTTACAGGTCTGTGAGAGCCAGAAATCTTGCTTGTTTGTAGGTGACCAAATACTTATTTTCCACCATAATTTGCAAATAAATTCATAAAAAATCCTACAATGTGATTTTCTGGATTTTTCTTTCTCAATTTGTCTGTCATAATTGACGTGTACCTATGATGGAAATTACAGGCCTCTCTCATATTTTTAAGTGGGAGAACTTGCACAATTGGTGGCTGACTAAATACTTTTTTTCCCCACTGTAGGACTCGTTTTACTCTGGATATAGATACCTTTGTACCTGTTTCCTCCAGCATCTTCACAAGGTCCTTTGCTGTTGTTCTGGGAGTGATTTGCACTTTTCACACCAAAGTACGTTCATCTCTAGGAGACTATAACGGCTGCATGGTCCCATGGTGTTTATACTTGCGTACTATTGTTTGTACAGATGAACGTGGTACCTTCAGTTGTTTGGAAATTGCTCCCAAGGATGAACCAGACATGTGGAGGTCTACTATTTTTTTCATCCCATGATGTCAAGCAAAGAGGCACTGAGTTTGAAGGTAGGCCTTGAAATACATCCACAGGTACACCTCCAATTGACTCAAATGTTGTCAATTAGCCTAGCAGAAGCTTCTAAAGCCATGACATCATTTTCTGGAATTTTCCAAGCTGTTTAAAGGCACAGTCAACTTAGTGTATGTAAACTTCTGACCCACTGGAATTGTGATACAGTGAATTATAAGTTAAATAGTCTGTAAACAATTGTTGGAAAAATTACTTGTGTCATGCACAAAGTAGATGTCCTAACCGACTTGCCAAAACTATAGTTTGTTAACAAGAAATTTGTGGAGTGGTTGAAAAACGAGTTTTAAAGACTCCAACCTAAGTGTATGTAAACTTCCGACTTCAACTGTAGTTATATTTGAAGATGTATTATTTCGCTTGTTATCTTTTCTTGGAATGCCGTCGTATCCCTTTATAAAATATTATAAATACTATAAATCTGTTTTATTATTACAATCCCTACCATGGCTAGTATTGGGTGTTCCATTATTCGACTCCTCTATTAGAACTTCCAGAATAGCCATGGAGTAGTTTTTGTGTCGCGGAATATTTGGTTGTCAATATACAGTTTATCGACAATGAGAGCAACACGCTCCCTTTTAATCTATTTTCCTTGAAGATTGGGTACAGAACTTTGCGCCGTTCTGCATTCTCCTATCCTATTTTCGTGCCAGCAAGTATTTTACCTAGGCTTTTTTACCATTCCTTTATCCTTAAAGAAAGCAAATTTGGCAATGATTGGACGCTCATATCTCTTTGTCCAAAACGGTATACACGTTCGAGTTGGATTTTATCGACAGCATCGAGTGGGATTTGAATCGCTGTTAGAAATAAGTCCTTCACAATTTCTTCGGTAACCTCTCCTTCTTTTTATTGGATACCCGTAAGTACTAGACTTTCTCTCATCGATCTAGTCTGTATATCTAGTAAGGCTTCTCTCAGAAAGTTGTTCTCCTTTTTAAGTTTCTTAACGTCCGTTTCTATCTTAGTGACTGTCCCTTTTAGCTTTTTTGTATCTTTCTCCATTATCGCAGCTTTTTCGTCACTCATTTCAAGACTCGCCTTCAACTCCTTTACATCCTTACTGACCAACTCTAGTATGCCCAGTTTGTCATTTATCGACTTCAAAATATCGCTTTCCACACTTACCAGTCCCAGTGGTGAAAAGCATAAATCATCTGTATCCGTCAAGGAGTCACGTTTTCTCTTGGAGATTGATTCTCCTCATTTATCCTCCATCATGTTTGAGTGTTGCTTTTTGTTGTAATATTTGTCGATACATTTCTCTAGCCTTATAATTTGTTTTGTGTTATTATCCAGATGTAATGTTATTACCCACGAGTATATGAAGTGCTAATATTTATTCTAACTTACTGATATTGAATATTACGTTTTTATCTTGAGGTGATTCGCACCGCTGTGTGTTCAATATGCCATCTTGTCCTAAGAGTTATTTTTATGCGCTCTAGAGAACAACATATACTTAGTTTTACCTGCAGTCAATGCTTATTTCAGGTCAATAAAGTTTTTCTGTAACACAATGAAGGCAGATAGCATACACAACAGCATCATCGGCATACAAGTGTAGGTTCCATTTTTTTTTACAGACAAGTCGATATTGTTAATGTAAACAGTATAAAGTACAGGACCCAGAATGGACCCCTGCGGGACACCTTTCGTAATATCCAGGAAACCTGATTTAACAACATCAGTAGATACACATTGAATTCTATCTGTCAAGTTATTTTTTACCAGTTACATGCAGCCTGGTCTAGACCAATTAAGGAAAGCCTCTGAATTAGTATTGAGTGATCAACAGTATCGAAAGCCTTTGACAGGTCAATGAAGAGGGCAGCACAACGTTGCCTTTTATCCATACAGTTAACCACATAATTTATAACTAGGAATGCAGCAGAGATAGTGCTATGACCTGGTCTAAAACCCGACAGATATACATTTCAAAGATAACAAAGATCTTAGCTGAGAATTCTAATATTTTAGCTAGGCAAGAAAGTTTAGAAATAGGACCATAATGATTGATTCCTGGCAACTAAACAGCACCCATGCATTTAAGAATGTGCTGATATTGTTATCACAATTAATTAAATCAAACATGAATTGATATCCATAAAAATATCAATAGTGAAGGGAGCACTGAACAAAGTACCGTTCAATGATGAAAACCGAGAATAAAATTAGAATGGATTACTCACTCAGTATGGAGACAATGCAGTGCACTTCTCCAATTCTGACATATAGAAAGTGTCAGGGATAATCAATGTTTCATGTAAATGCCTGTGCAATGCAGGTAGTATCAATGGGTTAATGGAAAAAACTAACTCAAGGAGTGATCCTGGGAATATATGAATTTCAGTCAGAGGGCTTCAAACAGCATTGAACACTGAGCAGTGAAGACTGCCCTCAGGCCATCATTTGCAGAAACTTTACCTGCTGCTGGTTGAGACTGGACTGGAGCCTCAAGACAAAGACAAACCAGCCCCACCTGTGTGTGTGTGTTTGTGTGTGTGTGTGTGTGTGTGTGTGTGTGTGTGTGTGTGTGTGTGTGTGTGTGTGTGTGTGTGTGTGTGTGTGTGTGTGTGTGTGTGTGTGTGTGTGTGTGTGTGTGTGTGTGTGTGTGTGTGTGTGTGTTTGTGGGGCGTAGGGGTGGGGATGGGGGTTGGTACATGTTAGGGTACTTGTACTGTATAAGACAGTATATGTGATTGTTTGTGTCTACAGTATGTACAGTTTCCTTGTGGGTTTAACGTTATGAATTTGAGGCTGCCACCTCTAATTTGTAGTGCTACACACTGGTGATATCACATTGGACAGATGAAATCCATAAACCAAACCCGGTACACAGACAATATCCGAAAGACGACAGAGAAGCGTGGTGAGGAAGGAAGTGCTGTGCAGTTCCCCTCTGTGTCCTGGAGATGGTATGCTGTACTCTTGTACTCTACTGTCCCTCCAATCGTTTCAACATTCTCATAGTTTTTCTGCATGTACTTCATTCAGTGTATGGCTACAGCAGGTTGTATATAAAACATAGACTGAGTGTACCAAACATTAAGAACACCTTCCACCTTCCATATCACTGTGTTAAGCACAACATTAAGGCCTACCACCCAAACCAATCCCTGAACTGCCTCCCCAGCTCATTTCCATATCACTGTGTTTAGCACAACATTAAGGCCTACCACCCAAACCAATCCCTGAACTGCCTCCCCAGCCCATTTCCATACTAAAGGGTAGAGTAACCAGGATTTTCCAAATGGGGAGATTTTAACAACGTCAATCGTTACCTTCAAAATCCCTTTTCATTATAAATACTCATAAGGCATTTATGTCAGTTCAATATGCCAGAACGGTTTGAAGTAGATGCCACTTTGTTGTATAAAGGGGAAGGAGTTAATTAGCCTAGGTGATGGGATACTGCTGCTTTCTGTTATGCATTTAGACATCGGCACATCTACAGTAGACAGAGATAAGCAGAGTACCATGCTAATCATTATGCTCTCCCTTCCTTATCCCTGCATTCATTCATCGCCCCACCTTGGCCTTTTTGAAGTCGGAGCGTCGTGAAATGCACTCGCTTTATTGGAACGCACAGGGAAAGCATGCTTTGTTTATTAGGCTATGCTTAAATTCTGAATAAATCTCAAATAAAACACCAAATTACATTTAAGTGATGTGTTCAAAGCAGCTCACTTTAAAGAGCGGGGAGTGCGCACGTACAGTCTGCCTCTTTCTTCTCCCCCTCTCTGGTGAGTGACGGGTGGGTGAGCGGGTGGGTGCATGTCCTAAAGCTAACGGGGAAGGGTAGCTGTGCTCACGAATGGGAGCGAGGGAGGATGGGATGTGATGCAGTGACACTTATTAAACACTGATAAGATTACAGGGAGGGCTGCTGAATGACTGGGCTGCTCAATGCTGTGATACTAATCAGTAATTAGTCTTGTATACATCTTAATACTGCCGTACCGTGTAGCCTACACTCCAGTTATATGTTTAGAAGAAGAAAAAATGAGGCTACAGAAATTCCCACAAATTCCTTTTCATCATTTCTAATATTTGTTCCCCAACAGTCTGGATAGTACAGCTGAGACTATGCGATGTTTCACACCAGTAGATAGTCGCTATACAAGGAGCACTATGCATTGAGAGGCGACAATTAAGACAGTGTAATGGGAGTAAAGTGACACTGGATCGGCAATCAATCAATGCACATTTTCAGAAAGGCGAGTGAAACAATCTAGAGTGCGGTGAAAGGAAATGCTTGTGACATCCGCCTCGTTAAGGCAGCGACGTCGCTTTAATTAAAGATAAGTGTGTGGTGTGTGTGTCACAGTGTGTGTGGATCCCTGCTGGATTCCGACATGCTAACTGGACCCATCAGTGTGTTAGTGCTAATGTAACGCATTCTCACAAAGCTGTAACAACTCCGCCATCACACTCCCACTGTGTGTAGCTGCCAAATAGCAGCAATATGTGTTTCTACTACTCTGGGGCCTCCAGGGCATTAGTCCTGGGCAACTCAACTACATCCAACCATCTTCACTACACACACTAAATGGAGTCAGAAAGGCATACATAACCAGAGAACATGTTGTTTCATCCAGACTATTATCTCTGTATTGTGCAGTGGTGTTTTAAAAGTTTCTAGCAGATAACTCAACTCCTGATAAATGCAATGCCTTGGGACAGTCCCAGTATGTGCTCTAAATGGAAAAATTAGGGTATCCAGAGTAAGTCCAAAGAGAGTGTTTGAATTGAGACTGTAGTGAACTACACAGCACTTTAAATTCAACAGCTCTGTCTCCGAAGGCTGTCTCTGATTGTTATAACAAATCCTGTAAGACTGGAGTGTTGAAAGGATTGTGACTAATGTGCTTTCCCCCCCCCAAAAGTCTCTGTTTAATTCATCTCGTGAAAGAAAACTATTTCTCAGTATGATTTATTCAGGGCAGTTATAATGATAACATATGTATGTCAGAGACAATGCAGCGAGTAAAGGAGGAATGAATAAAGCATGTCAGTGTCTCTTAAACATTGATAGTGCCGCTACGCCTGGTTTAGTTCTGCCAGCAGGAAACACACATCCCAGGAGCGCCCAGACCCAACAGGTGGGGAAGAGAGGGGCTCACACACAGGCTCAAACACACACAGACACGCGCACTCTGCACACACACATGTGCACAGGCAGGCTCACACACACTGACAGACACAGATGCATGCACACACACACACACACACACACACACACACACACACACACGCACGCACGCACACGCACACACACACACACATACACACACACACACACACACACACACACACACACACACACACACACACACACACAGGGCAGTGTTGTAGGCTGATGTCATTCATTACACTGTAGATAGTCCTCCTGTCAGATCTCTCCTCCTCTTATCTCCAGTCACATATAAATAAGAACACGGCTCTCTCCACCACTGAAATAAGGTCTGTCTCCCAAATGGCTCCCTTTTACCTATGTAGTGCACCCTTTTCCCTATGGGCCCTGGGAAAAGTAATGCACTACATAGGAAATAGGCCTGAGAAACAGGCTTCACTCATTCAACATTTCCTTTAGTTTTTCTGATCAAACCGTTTGCACTATGTCATATTATAATAGCTGTTGTTGGCAGGCACAGATGAGTTCATTGATGGCTGGCTGTGATCCAAGTCGAAATCATACTAAGCAATTAAGACCAAACTCCGCAAACGATTATGAATTAATGAAGAGGGCATTAATGAATCATTAATGACAAATGAATCACAATCCTGCCTTTTGACACATTGTGCTTTGCTGATGTATGGGTGGGCATACGTTACAAGACTGATCTGAGCTGAGCCATGACAGAGTGATCTCCTCCTCATCATCATCAATGAACCAACATGATGAATGGGAGAACATGGTGAGGATAGTGCATGGAGAGAAATGAGACACAGATTTCAATCAAAAATCCTTTCCAAATTGTTCTTTATATTGCTTAATTGTTGATACTAATCAAATGTTATTTGTTTATTATTATTATTTCTTATTTATTTCGTATTTATTCATATGACAATAGCACACGAATAACATGTTTAAAAAGTGAATACACATTGAAAAACTCTTATACAGACTATACAGGTTACTGTTACAGTACCTACACAATAGAATATATAAAATGCAGACCCAAATGAGGTGGCCACCGCACCGGGCAGAGAGAATGTACTGAAGGTAATAGCACACATCAGATGGACCAGACAAAATGAATACAGACATTCTTGTCAGGCCATTATCCAATACAAATGTGAAGAGCTCCTCAAACATACAAAAGGGCCAGCAGAAAGAAAATGTCATCCTGTGAAAATGCGGAACGGCTGTATGCCTTCTACTATGAGAAAGCTAAATGTTGTACATATTTAAATTTTCTTTCTTTCTTTCTTTCTCTCCTGAAAGGGCGTAATTTGAGGTGGTGTGTGTGTGTATCCTGGTTGTCTGTCCTCTGGGTTAAAGATCACAGCAGCATGTTGCCTTCCATTTACTGTTGGCCCATGGTTCCCCAGGTCCCTCCCAGGTCCCTCCTGGAAACAAGGTACGCTTTGAACACTTAATACAGAGATACAAGACCCTGGTACTTCCAAACTCTTCCTTTCTCTCCCAAACCTCCTGACAGAAAAATACATTGCCTCTGAAGCTCCAGCGTCATCTCTGATACTCTAACTGCAGGCCGAAACACAATACTGTTCTGCTGCTTGACTGGAGTTAAACAATAGTGACAGAAGCAGAATGACTTTTAACATGGAAACGCCATCAAAATATATTTGAGAGGCTAAAATGTAACTTTAGAAAAACAAGAAACGGACATCCAGTATTGATAAATGATATAACACATTTGCCCACCTAACAAATGCAACAATGAGAGGCCGCAACAGGCAACACGCTGAAACAGCTGATGCTGCAGCCTTTGAGAGAAAGCAATACACATATTCATATTCCCTGATCTCTCCCTCTCCCTCTCTCTCTCTCTCTCTCTCTCTCTCTCTCTCTCTCCCTCTCTCTCTCCCTCTGAATCTTCACATACAAATTACTTTAGCAAATGTCTTTCTAGATGTTTCATTTGGCCATTTATTTCCAAGCCAATGCTTATTTAAATGTTTCTATTTTTTCTCTGCTTGGGTGGATGGGGGAATTCTTTACTTAATTCCATTAACTTTGTATTGCAGCTCAATCGCTGATGCCATGAGCATCAATACTGCGGCTTGGCTGTCTTTTAGCAGTTCTGCATCAGTGCTCTTGGATAGAACATGACAGTTACATTAATGTCTCCATGTAAATTGCTCTCTACACATAGGCAACAAGCAAAAGGAGAGGGGAGAAAAAACACGGGGACATTCATTGCCCCTGTGACAGCAGAAATTACAACAACATTCATTGTGTGCTGGTCCAAATGGCCAAGTCTTTTATGGTATACAGCAATTTCACTGAGTCTCCAGCCAGGGAGATGGACAGCAGGCCAGCGGAAGGGTAAAAAGCAATGACAGCAAGCATTCCCTCGGCGGCTTTTAACAAAGCAATGAAAAATAAAGAAAATTAGGGGTCAGGGCTCCCTGAACATCAATTTTCTGTTAGCAGCAGGTTTCTTTGAAATTGACGTGCTGCCTCTTTTCAGAGGCATATGGCAGAGATATATGTGAGCTATAGAGACAGCCATGTCCAACCCACTATAGAAATACAAACACTACAAGCTAAAGTGAGGATGTTGTGATGGTGAGGGCTCAATGGTTTTATAGTTGAGGTTGGTACTGTGATATGGACCTCCTCCTCCAACCTTCTTCACATGCATTTAGGATTGAGACTAAGCTCTCTTGCGCACGTGTTTTTTCCCCTTGTTGTCTATTTCGGTTCCTTGCAAGGCACTGGTTACCCCTTCCACCACAAGCCAAGTCCAAATTACACACGAGGAAAAGCCAAGATAGGAGCAGTAATCACCACCGCTGAGCTGGCCAACCTAAACTGTACAACAAGAGGAACATAGAGAACACCACACCAGGCTGCTGGTTGAAACACTGACACCAGCTGTGACATCTTAGAATAGTTGCAGGGCACAGAGCATGGCACTATTTCATTGTTAAAGACAGAAAATGAGGAGAGGAAAATACCCAGGAATAAAAGAAACCCCAGGCGTTGAAGTCACATCCATCTGTGATGTAGCTGCTTAAGTGTGATGTAAAACATTGTTTCTATCGGTTTTGTTTTGTTAAAATCTCCTGTCAGATCCTTTGTTCCCCAGGGTGTCTGTTAACTAAGTGGTACTGAGTACTGAGTATAGCAGTTCTGCTCCACTGCTCACTGTTCAACCCATAAAGATAAAGTACATGTGTTCTATTAAATTCCATTATCAATTATATTAAATTCTATGTTCTGTTCATTTATATGTTCAATTCTATGTTCAATTCAATTCTATAAAATGCAATGTTCTAGTCAATTCTATGTTCAATTCTATTCAATTCTATGTTCAAATCAATTCTATAAAATTCTATGTTTTATTCAATTCTATTCTTCCTTCACTAACTATAGCAATTTGGTTGAAGTGTAAACTTCAACCAAATGACTCATTTCTCTCTGCCTCCTTCTTTCCACTCCTCTCCTCTTTTGACCTCACCCTCTCACCGTCCCCCCCTACTCACAAGGCAGGCAATACGCTTGACCTCATCTTCACTAGATGCTGCTCCTCTACTAATCTCACTGCAACTCCCCTCCATGTCTCCGACCACTACTTTGTTTCCTTTTCTCTCTCGCTCTCCTCCCACACTACTCACTCTGCCCCTACACAGATGGTAATGCGCCGCCGCAACCTTCGCTCTCTCTCTCCCACTACTCTCTCCTCTTCCATCCTATCATCTCTTCCCTCTGCTCAATCCTTCTCCCTCCAATCTCCTGATTCTGCCTCCTCAACCCTCCTCTCCTCCCTTTCTGCATCCTTTGACTCTCTGTGTCCCCTATCCTCCCGGCCGGCTCGGTCCTCCCCCTCCAGCTCCGTGGCTTGATGACTCATTGCGAGCTCACAGAACAGAGCTCCGGGCAGCGGAGCGGAAATGGAAGAAAACTAAACTCCCTGCCGACCTGGCATCTTTTCACTCCCTCCTCTCTACATTTTCTTCATCTGTTTCTGCTGCTAAGGCCACCTTCTACCACTCTAAATTCCAAGCATCTGCCTCTAACCCTAGGAAGCTCTTTGCCACATTTTCCTCCCTCCTGAATCCCCCCTCCTCTCTCTCTGTGGATGACTTCGTCAACCACTTTGAAAAGAAGGTTGACGACATCCGATCCTCGTTTGTTAAGTCTAATGACACTGCTGGTCCTGCTCACACTGCCCTACCCTATGCTTTGACTTCTTTCTCCCCTCTCTCTCCAGATAAAATCCTGCGACTTGTGACTGCAGGCCGCCCAACAACCTGCCCGCTTGACCCCATCCCCTCCTCTCTTCTCCAGACCATCTCCGGTGACCTTCTCCCCTACCTCACCTCGCTGATCAACTCATCCTTGACCGCTGGCCATGTCCCTTCCGTCTTCAAGAGAGCGAGAGTTGCTCCCCTTCTCAAAAAACCAACACTCGACCCCACTGATGTCAACAACTACAGACCAGTATTCCTTCTTTCTTTTCTTTCCAAAACTATTGAGCGTGCCGTCTTTAGCCAACTCTCTTGCTATCTCTCTCAGAATGACCTTCTTGATCCAAACCAATCAGGTTTCAGGACTGGTCATTCAACTGAGACTGCTCTTCTCTGTGTCACGGAGGCTCTCCGCACTGCTAAAGCTAACTCTCTCTCCTCTGCTCTTGTCCTTCTAGACCTGTCTGCTGCCTTTGATACTGTGAACCATCAGATCCTCCTCTCCACCCTCTCCGAGCTGGGCATCTCCGGCGCGGCTCACTCCTGGATTGCGTCCTACCTGACCGGTCGCTCCTACCAAGTGGCGTGGCGAGAAGCTGTCTCCGCACCACGTGCTCTCACCACTGGTGTCTCCCCAGGGCTCAGTTCTAGGCCCTCTCCTTTTCTCCCTATACACCAAGTCACTTGGCTCTGTCATATCCTCACACGGCCTCTCCTATCATTGCTACGCTGACGATACACAACTAATCTTCTCCTTTCCCCCTTCTGATAACCAGGTGGCGAATCGCATCTCTGCATGTCTGGCAGACATATCAGTATGGATGACGGATCACCACCTCAAGCTGAACCCTGGCAAGACGGAGCTGCTCTTCCTCCCGGGGAAGGACTGCCCGTTCCATGATCTCGCCATCACGGTTGACAACTCCGTTGTGTCCTCCTCCCAGAGTGCGAAGAGCCTTGGCGTGACCCTGGACAACACCCTGTCGTTCTCCGCTAACATCAAGGCGGTGACCCGCTCCTGCAGGTTCATGCTCTACAACATTCGGAGAGTACGACCCTGCCTTACACAGGAAGCGGCACAGGTCCTAATCCAGGCACTTGTCATCTCCCCGTCTGGATTACTGCAACTCGCTGTTGGCTGGCCTCCCTGCATGTGCCATTAAACCCCTACAACTCATCCAGAATGCCGCAGCCCGTCTGGTGTTCAACCTTCCCAAGTTCTCTCACGTCACCCCCCTCCTCCGCACACTCCACTGGCTTCCAGTTGAAGCTCGCATCCGTTACAAGACCATGGTGCTTGCCTTTGGAGCAGCGAGGGGAACGGCACCTCTGTACCTTCGGGCTCTGATCAGTCCCTACACCCAAACGAGGGCATTGCGTTCATCCACCTCTGGCCTGCTGGCTCCCCTTCCTCTGCGGAAGCATAGTTCCCGCTCAGCCCAGTAAAAACTGTTCGCTGCTCTGGCACCCCAATGGTGGAACAAGCTCCCTCACGACGCCAGGACAGCGGAGTCACTCACCACCTTCCGGAGACATTTGAAACCCCACCTCTTTAAGGAATACCTGGGATAGGATAAAGCAATCCTTCTACCCCCCCACACACACACAGCGGAGTCGCTCACCACCTTCCGGAGACATTTGAAACCCACCTCTTTAAGGAATACCTGGGATAGGATAAAGTAATCCTTCTACCCCCCCCCCCAAAAAAAAAATTGTAAAGTGGTTATCCCACTGGCTATAGGGTGAATGCATCAATTTGTGAGTCGCTCTGGACTAGAGCGTCTGCTAAATGACGTAAATGTGCCCTTGAGCAAGGCACTTAACCCTAATTGCTCCTGTAAGTCGCTCTGGATAAGAGCGTCTGCTAAATGACTAAAATGTAAATGTAAAATGTAACTACAGGATATTGTATGTGTATGTCTGGAATACTGAGAACTACAGTAGTATTCCAGAATATAAACACAGTAGGTAGATTACAGTACATAGTGTCAACACAATGTAGTTGCAACCTCTCCTTTATCAGTTCACTAGCCTCAGTGTGAGGTGGTGGAGGAGACACACACACACCATTTGAAGTGTGTGGGGCATCTGGCTTGAAAGCACATCTGACACAGTGTACAGAGGATGGCCACACCATGTACCCAAGACATGTCTACAGACGAGGACCTCTCCTCTCTGCCTGGCCCAGCACGCCTTATCGGACATCAGAGTGAGCCTCTCTCTCTCTCTCTCTCTCTCTCTCTCTCTCTCTCTCTCTCTCTCTCTCTCTCTCTCTGTCTCGCTCTCTCACTGTGAGTGCGATTGAAGACTGGTTTGAGCGGGCTGTGAAACTGAAGAACTATAGATGAGAACTATAGATATTAATGCCATCTAATTTTTTATATAGCATTAAAGTTAAACTACAATTGACTACTTCATTGATTGACTACTGTAAGAAAACAATGTTTAAGGTCCTATTTCAGATGGATTTATTTTCTTGGTAATATTTAAAGAATTCAACACAATTGTCATCTACCTTGGATCTACCAATTGTTATCTACCTTGCACCAAATAGTGCAAAAATATAATTATTATGTACTGGCCACTGTCAGTTACAGACTGTAAAATAAAGCCTAATCAAATAGTTTAAATCAGTATTATACTTAATTGAACTGTAGTTCATAGGTTAGATTTGTATACTTCCATTATGGGAGGTCTGGAAGAGCATTGTATATAAACAACACTGGTCTCCATTCATATTTGCATAGACCTGAAACAACGACGGGAGGAAAATAAGACTATGGAAACAGGAATCCATTAGCCCAGGCAGCGGTGGTGAAATCCCCCCGCCCCACAAAAAACAAAAACAAATCAAAAACAATATTCCTGTATGGTGAGCTATCCATCAGGATGATGAATGTAAGTGGCTTAGCCCAGGACATAGATCTGTCAGGCCCCGCCAGCCCTCTGACACAGCATTTAATTACAACGCATGTCTAATTGAAAGGCCCCCTGGAAAAAGGCGGGACGCCTCTCTGCCCGTGGCAGGCCTAAGAAACTTAATTAATTAGCAGGCACCTCCCTCCCTCTTTTATTCTGAGTTACTATCGTCCCTGCCTCAGTGAGCTGATTACATTTTCTAGCCTGCCTTTCATCCCTCAGAAATATGAATGGCACGACGAGAGCGCTATCAAATGAGCTGTTGAGGCAGCCAGTGAATATGCCATTGACTGTGACTGCTCCCTGAGTGAATTGTGATTTATCTGTATGGCTCTCGTCATGCTAACTGTCTTGCTCCCTCTCCGCTCGCTCGCCTGCTCGCCCTCTCTGTGTGTACTTGACAGGCCTGGTAGATCATACCAGGGTTCTCTAGGTTCTGACGGATGGGGGCTTAGACCCACCCAAATAGCAGCCCCCTGCATTTGACCCCAGAAGCCCCTCACTTAACAACATGATTTACCTTTCAATGTACCCATTCTCTGCTATGAGCCCTGGATCAATACTATACATACAGTAGGTTTATACCACTCTCACTCTTTAATGCTTGGCTAACATCCAGTTGTGTGTGATGTGGGTCATCCTCCGAATCCACCCCTAAACAATAAAAAGATATTGCATTATCAAACAGTATTTTATACTGATGTTAATTAATGTCCTTTCATAATAAATGATTATCTTTTTTTACTTTTTTTACTTTTTATTTTTTTGGAAATTGTGTCACTAAGGTTGATTCAAAACTTAAATGAAAGTTGAATAAAGGAGAACTGAGGAATGTTGACAAGACTCACTGATCTACTACAAAAACAACCCCTTTAAAGATGTTTATATGTGTATCAAGCCTGTATGAATAAGTAATGTGTTCATCAGGCCACCAAAAGCCTCTGAGCGCCTCTGTCTGTCTGCCAGTGACTCCACTCACTTCAAGCGGAGGGAAAACTTTTTGGCGCGCCCCAAAAAGAAGAGTTAGCCTGTGGGTCGCACGAGGATAACAGAGACTGGACAGCGTCGTGAGACACCCTCTTTTCCTGCTCCAAGGGGGACACCCTCTTTTTCTCCCCCACCCCTGCCCCACCCAGGCCTGATTAGTGAACCCCTGAACCTGTGCAACAGTGTTGAAAGGCTGCCAGCAGCCAGTCAGCGCCAAATCAAGAGCTTCACAGCAGAATCAAAAGAAATCAGTCGATCGCTGCATAAACATGAGAGCAGGGGAGGTGGCAGCAGCGAGGAACGTGTGCCAGCTCTGACATCCGCTAGAGGTTCTGACACACCAAGTGTGCTGTCACCCATCCTTCCACCCCACCATCTCTCCCTGAGCCCTGCCACAGGGACCCAAACCTCCTTTTATGGCAGTGAAAATTAAGTCTGAATCCTTCTGTTTCATTATTTCCTGCTGTATAAGCCCCACCATAGAATGGACTGATCATCTTCATTCTCTTTGGGGTTTACTGTAGTGTTCTTATACATGGGATTGGCTTCGTCTCTATCCACATGTGGAAATGTATGAGATAAAACCACCCCCTTGTGATTAGAGATATTGTGGGCTGGGCCACTGAGCAAGACTGTCATGTTTTAGGGGGGGATACAGAGGAAGGGAGTGGGTGTGGATGTCAATCAAACAAGAGTATTGGCTATTTAACTAGTCAGTATTCACAAATTGTCAATTTGTGGAGCTATTTGCATTTTTTAAAAAGAGTGACAGGGATTCATTTCAGGATTCCCACGAGGGTCACAACAGACACACGTGTCTAATTATCAACTCCTCTCAGGTTTACCCAGAATAACACTAACGAACGAGCCGGGAGACAACTAATTTAGAGGAATTAGTAAATGTAACAACAATCTTAACAGACAATGAGCAATCTAAGACATGTCATTTAATTATGCAAAATTATAAATACGCAGACGTTTGTGCAACTTTCAGTTTCATATAAAATGATAATTGTTGATAATAAAGAAGAATTATAAGAAAATTGTCAATCAGAATGTATCTTCTTTCTTCATCTCATGTTTAAAATAGCCTTCTTGGGCTGAGGTCAAATGAAGTTCAGAAAAATGTGGTTCATATTGTGTCACAATCTGACAATGGGGAGAGAGGGCAACCCAGTCTATTTCCCTCTCTGTTATCTCCTGGACCTGATTGGGACACTTAACAGTTGGGCTGCCCAATCACTCTAATGGGTCCAGACACATCCATTTGTCTAATCAACCTCCAGCATTTGAACAAGACATATGAAAGGGGAGGACAAGACAACTGCATTACAGCACAGACCACAAACATATGCTGCCTCATTAGGACCTCTCCTCTCTGCCTGGCCCAGCACGCCTTATCGGACATCAGAGTGAGCTCTCTCTCTCTCTCTCTCTCTCTCTCTCTCTCTCTCTCTCTGTCTCGCTCTCTCACTGTGAGTGCGATTGAAGACTGGTTTGAGCGGGCTGTGAAACTGAAGAACTATAGATGAGAACTATAGATATTAATGCCATCTAATTTTTTATATAGCATTAAAGTTAAACTACAATTGACTACTTCATTGATTGACTACTGTAAGAAAACAATGTTTAAGGTCCTATTTCAGATGGATTTATTTTCTTGGTAATATTTAAAGAATTCAACACAATTGTCATCTACCTTGGATCTACCAATTGTTATCTACCTTGCACCAAATAGTGCAAAAATATAATTATTATGTTCTGGCCACTGTCAGTTACAGACTGTAAAATAAAGCCTAATCAAATAGTTTAAATCAGTATTATACTTAATTGAACTGTAGTTCATAGGTTAGATTTGTATACTTCCATTATGGGAGGTCTGGAAGAGCATTGTATATAAACAACACTGGTCTCCATTCATATTTGCATAGACCTGAAACAACGACGGGAGGAAAATAAGACTATGGAAACAGGAATCCATTAGCCCAATAGAATGATAATACCACCAAAGGACCTGAGCCCACCGCTGAGCCCCTGCTCTCTGAAGTATACAGAGTCTTGTATTAGCTCCAGCACTACCCCTGCTAAATGTCATCCAAAGAGACAGAACATTTACATTTAAGATAAAATGATCTTGCATTTTTTATTTGTCTTGGAAATTAAAGACTTACTTAATCATTGTGGAAGGAAGGGGCTTAGCCGATGTACTCATGTGTTTCTGATTGCATTAGAACTGATGTGGCGTGGCGTGATGGATATTTAATAGTTGTGCTGTCCTTCTGTATCACGTCAGGGGCCTGACACACACAGATGCACTGCAGCTCACCAGCCGTAAGCAAACACTTTAATTATTAGGCCCATCATCTTGGCTTTGAGAGGAGAGGAGAGAAGAGTAGAAAGAGGCTTGGTGTGGGTGGGGAACCTATGGGTGTTAAGGTAGGGACAGGTGTGCAGTCCAGTCAGTCAAGCATGATGTGGAGCTTCAAGCTGACATGCTCCAGCGTTGGTACCTGACACTCCTTATGTAGGGTGTGGAGGCCTCATAGCTGACTCTGGTAGAGAGCAGCACTTGATGGGACGTGGTTGTCCCTGCAGTGCCCCAGGCAACAAGCTGATTCCACCCTGAACATGCACCCCTGATCTGGGCTCTCCTGGAGCTATCGCACTACTGTTTCATTTCACCCATAATTGATATTATACTCTTGTAAGGAAATACATGTAGAAAAATTTGATCATGTTAATACTAGTAGAGACACGTCAGCTTCCATCCACAACAATGCCTGAAAAAGACTCTAGCAGTCGAAACGTGTTGCAGCTCTGCGTCCTGTTATTAATTATAAACTGGGTGGTTCGAGACTTGAATGCTGATTGGCTGAAAGCAGTGGTATATCAGACTATACCACGGGTATGACAAAACATTTATTTTTACTGCTCTAAGTACGTTGGTAACCAGTTTATAATACCAATAAGGCTCCTCAGGGGTTTGTGATATATGGCCAATATACCACGGCTAAGAGCTGTATCCAGGCACTCCGCGTTGCGTCGTGCTTAAGAACAGCCCTTAGCCATGGTATATTGGCCATATACCACACCTCCTCGGGCCTTATTGCTTAAATATACCATAGGCTGATCTTGTCTTTCTATATGTATTCTGTCTACAGTATATAACCTGTCAATAGTTAACTAAAGTTGTTCTGCATCTTACTGGCCCACTACTTTATTTTCTATCTTGGAATACCAGGAACTTAAAAGGACCATTACAAGATGTTTCTTCATTGTTCACTCTGAAATTGGACATTCGACAATCCAATAGATAACGTTACAGTCCTCAAACAGAAGACCATAAAACCACTGCAACTATTTTCCTCGAATGTATTTTATGGGATAAAGATGAGAGAGAGGGAGAGCAGGGGCAGAGAGCAATTATGGGAAACAGAGCTGGGCCCTCTACTGCTGGCTTGCTCCTCCAACACACGGGCCATCTGCACAGAGGCTGGCTAAATGAGGATGACAATGCTAATCACTGTCGATGGAGACTAGACTGGTGTGGATGAATGGCCAGGCCAGGGCTCTAAACACTGAACAGCTCATCACACAATGTTGCTGTCAGGGCATGCCAAGTCCACAAGCCTTCACGGGCCACGCCCATTTCCTGTGCAGCCTCCATCACTCAGTGGCGACACGTGTATGGCTTCCTGTCAATTCAGGAAGTCTTCTTGGTTCTAATCCCAGCCACATAAATGACTTCCTATCTCCATATTTAAGTAGTCTCTTGATGGCTATTCTCATGATTGTCCCTACAATTATGTTTTTGTTCACTGTGTGAGATATCTTTTTTCCATTGGCTATTTCTTTCTGTTCATAATTATTAACCTTTCATCTCTACCAAAATCTGCATATTTTTTAAACATTCCTCTTTCTGTCATTGTCACTCTCACGAGAACCGAGAATTCGACCCTGGAGTTAATGGAGAATTTGTGATAGAATGCTACCGTCTGTTCAATAAGGAAGTGGTACAGTACTGAATCTGAAGTAGCTCAACATCATAACCAAAACAATCACAGCCTGTAAAGTGTAATGGAGGATTAGATCTATCCAGTGACATGTGTATTTACGCGGGTGGCCTCCAGGCAAATTATTTCAACACCCTTCCCCAGCAGCCCAATCAAACAGACACAGCCCGCAGTATCAAACAGGATTATTTTTCCTCTAGAATTAACGTTTACAACAAACGGAAATTACTGCTTAATTCCTTTATCCTCTGGAAAATGTGGAGAGCAAATCAGGAATTACACATTTTTATGAGCAAATAAAAGAGGGTGCCAAGACTGAGCTAATAGGCTGAGAGTGAGACCAGGCTTAGAAGGCTGGGCCTACGTCGTTCCTTCTTGATGGTTTCCAGCTGTGTGCGGGCATATTGTCATTTTCCCCTCTCTTTTTTATCAGTGTCCCCATAAGTGAATGTGAAGAGGAGCAGCTGTCTTGCTGGCTGGCCTGTCCCTTCTGTCCCCGGCTCTGGGCCCTGGGCCCTGGGCTCTGGTCTGGGCAGGGAGAGCCAGTAAACCTCCAAGCTCTAATTACACTGGCAGGCCCTGTGGAGGTGACCTCATGATCCTGTGGTCCTGGGTGTATTTACAATGATATAACAATATACAATGCCATCACCAGAAATTACAGGGAGAGGTAGCACAAAAAATGTCACTCAAAACATCGTGTAATTTTAAACTTGTTAAAAGAGACTGTGGAACATATTGGGGCTTAGCTCGGGACACGTGGGGAGCCCAGATTGTAATCCCTGCATAGTTATTTCTGGCCCTCATCCCTTTCCTAAATAGTCCCATGGATATCCCTCCCTGCTTAGCCAGCCCTGAGGACAGAGGAGGAGATCACAGAAACACTAAGTGTGTTACTGCACGTAAGCCTTGCCTGACAAAGCTCAGTGCTGGAAACAACTCCTACACATGTAAGTGTTTATGCATGTGTACTGGTTGGTATTTACCAGGTATCATTGATGAGAAAATATATATATCAAGTATAAGCACATTCATTAGGGCAGATAATTCCATTAGATTGACAAAATTAGAAAATAAATGTATTAAGAATTTAATTAAATTTTTGAGGAATCATTAATAAAATTCACATATCATTTTGCAACAGTCCAGCACTAAACTTTTCCAACATCTTCCCCTTCAATTCTATCTGAAAGTTAACAGAGAGAAAAGCTGCAGTGATGTTCAGCAGAGGGCTGTTGCAGTACAATTTCCATGTGTGGCCTGTCTTAGTCAGAGAGCACTTCATTCTAATGTGCTGTGGCTTAAAAATCTGATCCTATGTAAGAAATAAAAGACCAGACAACTGCATTACTGTCCGACCTGTCAGCTCTGTTCAATATAAGCTCAATCCTGCCTGCTAGAGCCTTAAAAGCCGAGCTGGCAGAGAGCGGGCCCGGAGTGACAAAAGCAGATAGCTGGAGCTGTGATTTTAGCAAAGGAGAATGGACTCTTAAATGTATTTTTATACATTTACAAGGAGTTCATTCGGCTCCCCATGAATCAATAATAAGCAGCGTGCAGTAGACCCAGGATACAATTATCCACCCTGAAGTAGCTCCCCTGTCACTACAATGACTTTAAAAGTGAACACGCTGTCAGGTGCAATGGCGTTCATGTTTTCCCACTCACACAGGACCTAATGCCACTACTGCAGAGAGTCTCATGGGGCAGAACAAAGCACAGGATCATGGGAGGGATATATCCACGCTACACCATTATAGACCTGTTCTACTGACAGACCCCAAAAAATGTTCAAGGGAGAAGGCAACAATTGGAAAAACACAACCGGCAACACCGAGTGAAAATCACTGTTATACATTACTACCAAGCAATAAAATGTGCCTGTCTTAACTTATTAAAAGCTTCACCACAAAATGCATGCTGTGATATTTTGTGTTGTGTGTTTGGTGTGTTAAACATATTTTGTGTTGTGTGTATAGTGTGTTAAACAGTGTGCTGGCCAGCTTGGCTGTGTTAGGGGGCAGAGAGAGCTGAGTTAGGGCAGATACAGCTGTTCCTCTGATTGGCTGGGACCAGATGGTAGATAGGCTGTTGCTTCGCCTGGAAGGCTCTGATGATTACATAAACATCTCTCCTGGATATTTAGATGTTTCACGCCACCATGAATACCTGATAGCCAGCACTAAATATCAGCTGAATCCAATCAAGACTTATCTGCAGAGAAATTCAAGAGTTTCTGGCCGCGACATAAGATAGAGATGAATTTTTGTTTAAATGATAGGCTTGACCAGATGCAGGATTATAAAGAACATACTGTCAGGGGATTGGGGATGACTTTGTAACTGGGCAACATTCAGGAGCATAAATAAATGAGTAAATACTGACCAACACAAAATAGCACTACAATAGTTTTCCCAAAGCCAGGCCATTCCCAGTAGTAGAAAGAGAATCTATACTCATTGACATGGATTTGTTTTTTGGGGCAATGGAACAAATGGCCAAATTGAATAAATACATGTCAATCTAAACAGAAAAATATGAGGTGGAGAGAGGAAAAATCTATATATGCAAATGCTAATCTTAAAATCATTCAACATGAGATGTGTAAATCTCTCTCTGTTTTCTGTTCTCCGTGCAGACACAGTAACTTGACATACAATGTCTCCAGGCTGTAGCTAGCTGACTGACACAAATATGGATTTTACCGCCTGTTAAATGCCTTAGTCAGACTGTGCAGTTGGCCACACTTATTTTCAGTATGTATGCATATCAACAAATGCCTATGAGAGATTGGGGTGTTGATGTGTTGGTTTGAACAGGGGAAAATCCCATTTTATTTTGATGCTTCCAGGCAATCTGACTGTGGAACCTTCTAATGATATACAATAGTAGCCAATGCCTGTTCTTCTAAAATATGATTGAGAGACAATAATTGACACTGTCTTGAATTGCTCATCATAATAGCACGGTATAGTTCCTCACATAAACAATCTTGATTAATTATTTATCCTAATAGCTTTGGTACCCGTTATGTAAGTAGATGTGTGTTACACTTCATTAATTGTATTGTAAACAAAGGACTTGGAAAAGCAGCCATGCCTGTTACAGCTGTCTGTCTGCCTGCCTGTCTGCCTGTCTGTCTGTCTGTCTGTCTGTCTGTCTGTCTGTCTGTCTGTCTGTCTGTCTGTCTGTCTGTCTGTCTGTCTGTCTGTCTGTCTGTCTGTCTGTCTGTCTGTCTGTCTGTCTGTCTGTCTGTCTGCCTGCCTGCCTGTCTGTCTGTCTGTCTGTCTGTCTGGGTTCAGCTCAGTATCAGGTCAGACTCCAGAAACAGATCAAAAGGTATATAATGTATGAGATAATGCACATGATACAATCGTTGACATTTTAATTGTAATAAAGAAAGTATAAACATGTGATCGATTAAAATTATGTTAGTTGAATATTTTACAAATAAAGTAATAACAAATTATTTAGCTATACTGAACATGATATCTGCCATAAGATAAGTTAAAATGTATCATAACAAGACCTCTGACAGTTGCTTTTATGTCGGGCCTTTTTTGAATATATTGACCATTCACATCCACTACAGTGCCGTGTTTGAATTGATTCATATGTAGTGAAGAGCATTGGATACAATATGGTTGAAAGATGAGGAACTCTCCCATTCCAGTCATTTACTGTAACCCTTTTTCTACAAAGTGCTCCAACGGAGCCATTACACGATTGAGGTAAAAACGTTCACTTTCATCATCCTTCTATTTGAACAGTGGCCATATCCCCAGCCAGACACTAAATGTGCAGCAATCACATCCCTGCTATGCATGTCATCTTTTCCAAATAATTTACCAACTGCAATTAGCGACTGTAGTTGTCATCTCTGGGTCTCTGTGAACTCTGCAGAAGTGGAGTTAATGTATTAAAGAGAATAACAGTCTGCATTAAAAAAAAAAATATATATATATATATATATATATATATATATATATATATATATATATACATCACTGGTGATTACCCAGACCAACTGAAATAAAACCGACACTCGGCTGACAAATAGAAACAAACCTGCTTGACAGACTCGTTTGCTTAGAACAAATGTGAGACATGGTAAATTGTTAGACACACTTTCATAAAAGCAAGTGGAGGCAACCCATCCTTTAGCGTGGCGTAATGGCCCCTCGTTGTTAGATTCAATGGAAAAAGCTATTCATACTGTTATGTGATTGAAAAGAAAATTGAATCCCTTTGATGTTATAAATGTGTCTATTACTGCATCAGTACACAACATTTCTATGGAAATTATAGAGAAAGAAGTGATTCTCTGTGGAAATGCTTAGGAATGACATATTGAATTCTATTCCAGCCCGTATATCAATATACTGTAGGCCTTCCAGAATAACTCCAAAACTATCCGGTTTCTCACAGCCGCGCCATGGGCTGAAAGGCTCAAATTGCAATACTATATATGAAAAAGGTTAGGCTAATGCATAGATATTTCCTTTGGTCTAATGAACAAGCTCTACAATTTACCTTTTAAGTTATGGAAAACTTTCCATCGCCTGTTCCAGGGCATTGCACCTTGTCAGCTATTACACACACACACACATTCAAGTTCAGATGGTGTATTCAGAGTCAGAAAAACACTAACGGTTGGTGCAGCTGTATGCCACTCGTATTAAAAGAGGCTTTTGATATGACTTAAAAGGAACAATTATCAGTTGTGAGTGGACAGATATGAAAATAATCAGGTAATCGTTTATTTTACTGTAGAGCAGTGTCCATGACTGACTGGACCAGAGCAGCATGATTCAGGGAGTTGAGGACTGAGAGGAGAGGTTGGTTCCTCTCAATGAGAAAGTCCTAAACACAGCCAACAGTCATGTCTCTGTGACTGTATGGCAGCCAGGTATCCACAAGGCCACTATAACAGTCTTAATATACCAAGAAAGTCCTGTACAGCCGTAGTAGAACACAGCTAAATGACAAAGGAAGATGACAAAGGTGACTACAGAAAATTCAAAACCATTGTACCCTGTAGGAAAGGCAGAACTATTGACAAAACACACACATAAACAGAAAGACATCTGTATTCAAAGGGGTCCACCTCATAATTTAACCCTTTGTTGAACATAAGATGCTCTCTGATCACTACACCACAACATTATTCAATTGCCTTAATGAGTGCATTTAAAAACTATTCAACTATGCACATACTTGATGTTTCAAGCTTTTTGTAAAAAAAAAAGAAGAAGTCTCAGCAAAAGCCCCGTATTAGCGTCCTTTCAAAATGGCTGTAATGATTATGGATCTATTCAAATTAAACAAGATCTCAGACACTGCAGAGCAAGTCACTGTGACTAACTCAGCCTGATGGATCATTTTCCTGACACTCACCGAAGCACTGTCAATTCATATAGAAGAACATTTGATGTCAAAAACAAAGGTATAATAATTGCTCCATTTCAAAGGTAGCTAGTCACATTATACTGGTAATTTTAATCAAGGATCAGAAAGCTGTGTTTGCATTATACTCAGGGGCATTGCATTCCCTGCATGAGGACATATTCACCCAGAATGTTTAGCAAATTGAAAAGCAGATGGCAGCCCATTTTTACACTCATTACTAAAAAGATGCACAAAGTTTCCACCCCACAGAACATAAAACCAAAACATCAGCATGATTAAAAACAAATCATTCTGATGTTGGGAGTGGGGGGTAAAAAACATACGCACTAATGAATAATTTTAGCAGTTTTTCAGAATACTGACAATTTGAACATTTGCTAAACCATTTGATGAAAACGCAAATTTTTTGAGAAAAAGTTCAGATGACGTGATCTGCAAAATTAAGCAATGGAAGGATTTCTTCCTCTCCTATCTATGAAAACTGCTACTTAACAAAAAATAAATAATTATGGTTTTCTAGCCTGTTTCTTGAGGGGTGTGAAAATCCAGCAGTGTGGTGGTATTTGCTGTTAACATGATGGATATGACCCGGGGACAAGGGTAAATTAATTAGCATGTGATTATCGAGGCTGTGATTGAGTGGTTAGCGGAGTGGCGTGTCGTGGTGTGTTGTTGCCATGTCATGAGCCTGTCATGGAGCGGGGTGACATCGGGGGGGTTCAGGCAGGGCTGCAGGTGTCACAGAGTAGCCCGGACCTGTGAACTCCACTCCACACACTCTCTCTCTCTTCCTCTCTCACTTCCTCCTCTCAATCTCGCTTTTTTCTGTCTCATTCTCTCTTTTCGTCTCATTTGCATCTCCTCCTGCCACCCTTGAACCAATCACAAGCCCCACACTTCTCATTTTCATCTTTCTTTCTAAGCATCTCTGGAGTGTTACTTATTCTGATGAGGAGGGGACTCTGAAAATTGTTCCTCATCATCCAGCATGTTTAGACTAGTGAAACTGACAAGGAGGCTCCAGGTGACAAATGAGGCCCAAGGATCCAGCTAATCTAATGCCTCTATACTGGGTTCAATAACATGTCTTCTCTTCTAAAATATAGTGGAAAACAACACTACCAAGACACTCACTCCACCCAACGATCTCCCTCTTCCCCCTGACAGACAGTCACAGTCTGGTCCACAGCATGGCCATGGCCAGCCATCCAGGCTAAATGGCTGATGTGCTGTGCTCCCTCTAAATGCCCTGGGCAGAGCAGCAGAGCCTGAGGAAGGGACTAAGAGGAGGTCAAGTAAGGTCAGACATCTGGTTAAAAACACACTGGGACTCAATTAGAGAGGTGTCCATGTCAGATGACACATCATCAGACAGCATTGATAAAACAGAAACTGGGACAGTTAGAGCAGAAAGCTTCAAATATTGACTCCATAGATTTTGATCTATAACATTTTACATTTACATTTTAGTCATTTAGCAGACGCTCTTATCTAGAGCGACTTACAGGAGCAATTAGGGTTAAGTGCCTTGCTCAAGGGCACATTAACGTCATTTAGCAGACGCTCTTAGCCAGAGCGACTCACAAATTGGTGCGTTCACCCTATAGCCAGTGGGATAACCACTTTACAATTTGGGGGGGGGTAGAAGGATTACTTTATCCTATCCCAGGTATTCCTTAAAGAGGTGGGGTTTCAAATGTCTCCGGAAGGTGGTGAGTGACTCTGCTGTCCTGGCGTCGTGAGGGAGCTTGTTCCACCATTGGGGTGCCAGAGCAGCGAACAGTTTTGACTGGGCTGAGCGGGAACTATGCTTCCGCAGAGGAAGGGAGCCAGCAGGCCAGAGGTGGATGAACGCAATGCCCTCGTTTGGGTGTAGGGACTGATCAGAGCCTGAAGGTACAGAGGTGCCGTTCCCCTCACTGCTCCATAGGCAAGCACCATGGTCTTGTAGCGGATGCGAGCTTCAACTGGAAGCCAGTGGAGTGTGCGGAGGAGGGGGGTGACGTGAGAGAACTTGGGAAGGTTGAACACCAGACGGGCTGCGGCATTCTGGATGAGTTGTAGGGGTTTAATGGCACAGGCAGGGAGGCCAGCCAACAGCGAGTTGCAGTAGTCCAGCCGGGAGATGACAAGTGCCTGGATTAGGACCTGTGCCGCTTCCTGTGTAAGGCAGGGTCGTACTCTCTGAATGTTGTAGAGCATGAACCTGCAGGAGCGGGTCACCGCCTTGATGTTGGCGGAGAACGACAGGGTGTTGTCCAGGGTCACGCCTAGGCTCTTCGCACTCTGGGAGGAGGACACAGCGGAGTTGTCAACCGTGATGGCGAGATCATGGAACGGGCAGTCCTTCCCCGGGAGGAAGAGCAGACACACAATGAATACAATAACTGAGGATGGTCCGTTTAAATGGCAGCTTAATCATCTCTGACTTACAGCAATTTCCCTCTCAGGAAAAGGAAGACTGAGTCGGATATGAACCGTCGTTTCTTAAGAAGACAGTGATTATGTTAAATGAGTTGATGTCTGGGATTGACACCTTGACCGTTAAACTCTGATACTATTTAGAATCCATTAATGAGCTGCAGGGGTGATGTGTGCTGGAATGTGCTTGTGTGTGTGTACAGTATATGTGTGTGTGTGTGTGTGTGTGTGTGTGTGTGTGTGTGTGTGTGTGTGTGTGTGTGTGTGTGTGTGTGTTTGTATGTGTGTGTGAAAAGGGAAGATATAAGGTTGGATGCACAAAGAAACTGATTATCAAATGTTTAATCCAATTAATTTATATGAGCAGCAGAAGGAGTTGAATCCATCAGGCGGGTCCCGCTGTGGATGGGTACTGTGAGAGCGCTCTGATGAAGTTAAATTGAGACACAATATAATAATTATAAATTGACTCAGGAGACAAGGCAGGGTTCATTTCTCCCGGTGCTATTCTTCTGAGAAGCAGCCTGCTTGTGTTAATCACGAGTTAGCGGGTAAATAGGGATGGGGATTCGCCTCAAGCTTTGCCCACTGAGTTGTGTAAGGAAATGCTGTGATTCCTTGATTAAAATGCTCTTCAATACCACAAAAACACCCTCTGTAAAGATAACTTTAGATGATTCCGAGCTCAACCATATGTAACAAATTAAACAGAGGAGAAGATATTCCAAGGCCTCTCTTCCCATGTGTTAATGCTCAAATAAACTTGTAGCATTATCATTTCATCACATGCCAGCTGGAGAGATGGGGAACGGTAATTGATTTTGGTCAAATTGTCTCAGAAATACCAAATGGGGAGGCTCAACTGTTGAATCAAATGAATTCTAAAGTATAAGCTAATAGTATTGTGTGCATATAGTGCCTTCAGAAAGTATTCAGACCCCTTGACTTTTTACAAATGTTGTTGTGTTACAGTCTGGATTTTTAACGGATTGAATGTAGATGTTGTGTCACTGCTCTACACACAATACCCCATAATGTCAAAATGGAAGAAAAAAAAATATCATAAAAGTTATAAGAAATGAAAAGCTGAAATGTCTTGAGTCAACATGGGCTCCCGAGTAGCCCAGCGGTCTAAGGCACTGCATCTCAGTGCTTGAGGCGTCACTACAGACCCCCTGGTTTGATTCCAGGCTGTATCACAACCGGCTGTGATTGGGAGTCCCATAGGGCGGCGCACAATTGGCACAGCGTCGTCCGGCTTTGGCCGGTGTAGGCCGTCATTGTAAATAAGAATTTGTTCTTAACTGACTTGCCTAGTTAAATAAAGGTAAAATGTTTTTGGGAAAAGTATTCAACCCCTTTGATATGGCCAGCCTAAATAAGTTCAGGAGTAAAAATGTGCTTAACAAGTTACATAATAAGTTGCATAGACTCACTCTTTGTGCAAGAATAGTGTTTGAATGACTACCCCATCTCTATACCCCACACATACAATTATTTGTGAGGTCCCTCAGTCGAGCAGTGAATTTAAAGCACAGCTTGGTAAATGGGCAAAAAAGAAAAAAAAGAAATTGAATATCCTTTTGAGCATGGTGAAGTTATTAATTGCACTTTGGATGGTGTATCATTACTGTACACCCAGTCATTACAAATATATGCTTGTCATCTGCAAGGACTAGACATTTTTTAAGGATAAAAATAAACAGAATAAAGCTAAGCACAGGTAAAATCCTAGAGGGAAACCTGGTTCAGTCTGCTTTCCAACAGACACTGGGAGACAAATGTACCTTTCAGCAGGACAATAACCCAAAACACAAGGCCAAATATACACTGGAGTTTCTTACCATGATGACATTGAATGTTCCTGAGTGGCCTAGTTACAGTTTTGACTTACAGTGCCTTCAGAAAGTATTCACACCAGTTTACCTTTTCCACATTTTATTGTGTTACAGCCTGAATTTATTAAATTGAGATTTTGTGTCACTGGCCTACCTACACACAATACTCCTAGTCCTTGTCGGTGTCAAGCATACCCATAAGATGATGCAGCCACCACCATGCTTGAAAATATGAAGAGTGGTACTCAGTGATGTGTTGTGTTGGATTTGACCCAAACATAACCCTTTGAATTCAGAACATTAAGTTAATTTCTTTGCCACATTGTTTGCAGTTTTACCTTAGTGCCTATACAGCAAACAGGATGCATGTTTTGGAATATTTGTATTCTGTACAGGCTTCCTTCTTTTCACTCTGTCATTTAGGTTAGTATTTTGGAGTAACTACAATGTTGTTGATCCATCCTCAGTTTTCTCCACCACAGCCATTAATTAACTGTTTTAAACTCACCACTGGTCTCATGGTGAAATCCCTGAGTGGTTTCTTTCCTCTCTGGCAACTGAGTTAGGAAGGACGTCTGTATCTTTGTAGTGACTGGGTGCATTGAAACACCATCCAAAGTGTAATTAATAACTTCACCATGATTAAAGGAATATTCAATGTCTGCTTTTTTTAAATCTACCAATAGGTGCCCTTCTTTGCGAAGCAAAACCTCCCTGGTCTTTGTGGTTGAATCTGTGTTTGAAATTCACTGCTCGACTGAGGGACCTTACAGATAATTGTATGTGTGGGATACAGAGATGAGGTAGTCATTCAAAAATCAAATTGTTACTCCTGAACTTATTTAGGCTTGCCATAACAAAGGGGTTGAATACTTACTGACTCAATACATTTCAGCTTTTCATTTTTAATTAATTTGTACAAATTTGTAAAAACATAATTCCACCTTGACATTATGGGGTGTTGTGTGTAGGCCAATGACACAACATTTTCCATTTTAAATTCAGGCTGTAACACAACAAAACGTGGTCAAAAGTCAAGGGGTGTGAATACTTCTGAAGGCACTGTATACACTGAGTGTACAAAACATTAAGGGCACCTCCCTAATATTGAGTTGCACCCGCCCCTTTTGCCCTCAGAACAGCCTCAGTTCGTTGGGGCATGGACTCTACAAGGTGCCGAAAGTGTTCCACAGGGATACTGGCCCATGCTGACTCCAATGCTTCCCACAGTTGTGTCAAGTTGGCTGGATGTCCTTTGGGTGGTGGACTATTCTTGATGCACACGGGAAACTGTAGAGCGTGAAAAACCCAGCTGCGTTGCAGTTCTTGACACACTCAAACCGGTGCGCCTGGCACCTACTACCATACCCCGTTCAAAGGCACTTAAATATTTTGTCTTGCCCATTCACCCTCTGAATGGCACACATACACAATCCGTCTCAATTGTCTTAAGGCTCAAAAATCCTTCTTTAACCTGTCTTCTCCCCTTCATCTACACTGATTGAACGGGATTTAACTAGTGACATCAATAAGGGATTTTAGCTTTCAGCTAGATTCACCTGGTCTGTCTGTCATGGAAGGAGCAGGTGTTCCTAATGTTTTGTACACTCAGTGTATATTTATAATAATAATAATAATATGTCATTTAGCAGACGCTTACATCCAAAGCGACTTACAGTCATGTGTGCATACATTTTTAGGTATGGGTGGTCCCGGGGATCGAACTCACTACCCTGGCGTTACAAGCACCATGCTCTACCAATTGAGCTACAGAGGACCACACTAGGTTGGAATAATACTGTGAAATTGTGAATATAATGATAATGCCATTTTAGTGTAAGCGCTGTTTTGGTGGGATGGAGTTTTGGCCTGCCTGGTGACATCACCAATGAGAGCAAGTTTTCAGTTTTTCCTTCCTCACTCAGACCACTCCCAGACAGTTCTAGCAAAATTCTTGTTGGAGAAATTGCTCTTTGCTAAGAAGCTATTTTTGTTTCTTTTTGACCATTTTAATTTAAAACAATCACAGTAAGGTACTTAATTGTTACCCAGAAATGATTTGATATTGAGATAAAAACAGCTACATTGGACCTTTACATAAAAATACAGAGTATTTTGTGTAGATCGTTGACAAAAAATGACAATTCTATCCATTTTAATCCAACTTTGTAACACAACAAAATGTCGAAAAAGCCAGGGGGTGTGAACACTTTCTGAACGCACTGTGGTTGCAGAACAAAGATAACATACAAGGATTGCTGTTCCCTCTAACAACTTATTATATTTTATATTATATATTATATTTCAGGACTCTTTCCGGACTCCGACATTGCTCGTCCTAATATTAAGAAATGTCATAATTTTTTATTTTAGATTCATGTGTATTGTTGTGTATTGTTAGATATTACTGCACTGTCAGAGCTAGGAACACAAGCATTTTGCTACACCCGCAATAACATCTGCTAAACATGTACATATGACCAATAACATGTGATTTGATTGACAGCTTAGGTTCTGTATACTTAATATATCTATATGCTTACTGCTCATCATGCATTCACTTCTAAGCTATCCTGTTGTCATTATGTGATAATCACATTTAGAAATGAAATCCAAAGTCAAACATAAAACATTACCTCACACAGTTTGAAAAAACTTCTGCCAATTCAAAGAATGCATAAGCAATCCAGAGCATGTGGAAGAGGGTACTAAATAAAGATGTAGCTATAGAATGGTCCTCAAAATGTGTCACTTGCATTGCAGGTCAAGCTAATTACGTATTCCATGGAATCACAAGCCTGACCCTGTAGAACTCATACAATCATACATTGATTTTCTAAAGAGAGCGAGTGTTTAATAAATTTCGCTACAGTAACAGGACCAGGTGGTCAATCATTGTCCCATTCTCAAAGCCCTTGATGAGTACTGAGAGAGACTACAGAAATAATACTGCATTGTTCTGGCAAATTACAGCATGTCACTGACAAGAAGGGATTAGCATTTTAAACAAGCACTTGTTCTGATTAAGGAACAATTGTTATAAATGTCATTAAATATGAAGCATACAGAGGGCAGTACACAGTCTCCTTTCAGAGATGTCTTTTTATAAACCAGCCCCAGTGGAAATAACCCACACAGCCTTTCTCACTTTCTTATGATTCATCTAGTTATTCTTAAATATATGTTGTTTTTCTCACTCCTGCATACTTTAGTGATGTTTTTTTTCTTTCCCTCACTCCGATGATTAATTTCTTCTTTCCCAGTCTTCTTCAAGGTCTCCCTCTCTACCAGTTCACACAGGAACGGAGGAGAGTCTGAAGAGAAAGGGAGAGGAAGAAGAACTGAAACAAGACGCCAGTATCAAATACGTGCCCTAATAGTTTATGACTGCTCTCTCCTTACAGTTTCATCTAGTGGATTTGGTGCAGGGCTCGGTTGCTTCCTGCATATCTTACAGCCTCCTCCTCGGTGTCTTTATCTACAATTCCACTTATTTACAGATCACTGGAGGAACATCTGCTCCTACACTTGCCCTGAATCTATGAAGTGATGTTTTGCAATATATCATTACATTTTTAATGCCGATATTCAGTTCTCCTTCAAAACATAAGAACTTTCATAGAAAAATGCCTTTTGATGACAGCTAAACAACATCCAATAGCCTGAAAAAAATACTGGAATTCAAGGGGATAAACAGAACCATATCAAGCTAACAACTAAAGGATAAACACTAGGAAACTTTACAATATAAATATATATTCTATACATATCAGATATATAATACTAACATGAAAAGAGCACTCACAGTTTCACTGGTAAACTGATAAACAAGTCTGTACACATGTGAATAATCAAATGTGGGAAACCAAAACATGTCATAGAGTGGAGTGCTTGGGCAACTGTTGACTAAAAGCGATATGTACTGTATGAGTTGATGAAAAAGGTTTTGTAAAAGGTTTTGTATGTAAGAGTTTCTGTCAGAATCATCAGCATTGTTTCTGGAAAAAGGTCAGTTTATAAGACCCTCTAATTATATAAATCAGATAGTTCACATAGTCTCGTGATAACGTGCTATTATTCAAGCACTGATAAGTCGTAAACACCATGGGTCCAAGTTTCAATGTATAAACTTCAGCAGCAAATGCATATACCATATATCAAGTCAAATCAAATGTTATTGGTCACATGCGCCGAATACAACAGGTGCAGACATTACAGTGAAATGCTTACTTACAGCCCTTAACCAACAGTGCATTTATTTTTAACAAAAGAAGTAAAAATAAAACAACAACAAAAAAAGTGTTGAGAAAAAAAAGAGCAGAAGTAAAATAAAGTGACAGTAGGGAGGCTATATATACAGGGGGTACCGTTGCAGAGTCAATGTGCGGGGGCACCGACTAGTTGAGGTAGTTGAGGTAATATGTACATGTGGGTAGAGTTAAAGTGACTATGCATAAATAATTAACAGAGTAGCAGCAGCGTAAAAAGGATGGGGTGGGGGGGGCAGTGCAAATAGTCCAGGTAGCCATGATTAGCTGTTCAGGAGTCTTATGGCTTGGGGGTAGAAGCTGTTGAGAAGTCTTTTGGACCTAGACTTGGCACTCCGGTACCGCTTGCCGTGCAGTAGCAGAGAGAACAGTCTATGACTAGGGTGGCTGGAGTCTTTGACAATTTTGAGGGCCTTCCTCTGACACCGCCTGGTATAGAGGTCCTGGATGGCAGGAAGCTTGGCCCCAGTGATGTACTGGGCCGTACGCACTACCCTCTATAGTGCCTTGCGGTCGGAGGCCAAGCAGTTGCCATACCAGGCGGTGATGCAACCAGTCAGGATGCTCTCGATGGTGCAGCTGTAGAATTTTTTGAGGATCTGAGGACCCATGACAAATCTTTTCAGTCTCCTGAGGGGGAATAGGCTTTGTCGTGCCCTCTTCACGACTGTCTTGGTGTGTTTGGACCATGATAGTTCGTTGGTGATGTCGACACCAAGGAACTTGAAGCTCTCAACCTGTTCCACTACAGCCCCGTCGATGAGAATGGGGACGTGCTCAGTCCTCTTTTTTTTCCTGTAGTCCACAATCATCTCCTTTGTCTTGGTCACGTTGAGGGAGAGGTTGTTGTCCTGGCACCACACGGCCAGGTCTCTGACCTCCTCCCTATAGGCTGTCTCATTGTTGTCGGTGATCAGGCCTACCACTGTTGTGTCGTCGGCAAACTTAATGATGGTGTTGGAGTCGTGCCTGGCCATGCAGTCATGGGTGAACAGAGAGTACAGGAGGGGGACTGAGCACGCACCCCTGAGGGGCCCCCGTGTTGAGGATCAGTGTGGCAGATGTGTTGTTACCTACCCTTACCACCTGGGGGCGGCCCGTCAGGAAGTCCAGGATCCAGTTGCAGAGGGAGGTGTTTAGTCCCAGGATCCTTAGCTTAGTGATGAGCTTAGAGGGCACTATGGTGTTGAATGCTGAGCTGTAGTCAATGAATAGCATTCTCACGTAGGTGTTCCTCTTGTCCAGGTGGGAAAGGGCAGTGTGGAGTGCAATAGAGATTGCATCATCTGTGGATCTGTTGGGGCGGTATGCAAATTGGAGTGGGTCTAGGGTTTCTGGGATAATGCTGTTGATGTGAGCCATGACCAGCCTTTCAAAGCACTTCATGGCTACAGACGTCAGTGCTACGGGTCGGTAGTCATTTAGGCAGGTTATCTTAGAGTCCTTGGGCACGGGGACTATGGTGGTCTGCTTGAAACATGTTGGTATTACAGACTCAGTCAGGGACATGTTGAAAATGTCAGTGAAGACACTTGCCAGTTGGTCAGCACATGCTCAGAGTACACGTCCTGGTAATCCGTCTGGCCCTGCGGCCTTGTGAATGTTGACCTGCTTAAAAGTCTTACTCACATCGGCTACGGAGAGCGTGATCACATAGTCATCCGGAACAGCTGGTGCTCTCATGCATGCTTCAGTGTTGCTTGCCTCGAAGCGAGCATAGAAGTGGTTTAGCTCGTCTGGTAGGCTTGTGTCACTGGGCAGCTCGCGGCTGTGCTTCCCTTTGTAGTCTGTAATAGTTTTCAAGCCCTGCCACATCCGACGAGCGTCAGAGCCAGTGTAGTACGATTCAATCTTAGTCCTGTATTGACTCTTTGCCTGTTTGATGGTTCGTCGGAGGTCATAGCGGGATTTCTTATAAGCGTCCGGGTTAGAGTCCCGTTCCTTGAAAGCGGCAGCTCTACCCTTTAGCTCAGTGCGGATGTTTCCTGTAATCCATGGCTTCTGGTTGGGGTATGTACGTACGGTCACTGTGGGGGACGACATCATCGATGCACTTATTGATGAAGCCAGTGACTGATGTGGTGTACTCCTCAATGCTGTCTGAAGAATCCCGGAACATGTTCCAGTCTGTGCTAGCAAAACAGTCCTGTAGCTTAGCATCTGCGTCATCTGACCACTTTTTTATTAACCGAGTCACTGGTGCTTCCTGCTTTAGTTTTTGCTTATAAGCAGGAATCAGGAGGATAGAGTTATGGTCAGATGTGCCAAATGGAGGGCGAGGAGAGCTTTGTATGCGTCTCTGTGTGTGGAGTAAAGGTGGTCTAGAGTTTTTTTCCTCTGGTTGCACATTTAACATGCTGGTAGAAATTAGGTAGAACGGATTTAAGTTTCCCTGCATTAAAGTCCCCGGCCACTAGGAGCGCTGCATCTGGATGAGCGTTTTCCTGTTGATTTATGGCCTTGTACAACTCATTCAGTGCAATCTTAATGCCAGCATTGGTTTGTGGTGGTAAATAGACAGCTATGAAAAATATAGATGAAAACTCTCTTGGTAAATAGTGTGGTCTACAGCTTATCATAAGATACTCTACCTCAGGCGAGCAAAACCTCGAGACTTCCTTAGTATTTGATTTTGTGCACCAGCTGTTGTTTACAAATATACACAGACCGCCACCCCTTGTCTTACCGGAGTCAGCCGTTCTATCCTGCCGATGTAGCGTATAGCCCGCTAGCTGTATGAAATCCATGTCGTCGTTCAGCCACGACTGGGTGAAACATAAGATATATATTGCGCATGTATACATATTCAAACAACAACTCACACACATTCATGATACGCTCATCGACACACACACAAACAGAAGTGCAGAATCACAGCACCTGCCAAACAAAGGAAGGTTTCAGTACGAGCCTCCTTGCACAATTACACTCAAGTGGATGGCTGGCATTGTTACTGATCCGTCCTTTCTTATCCTGACAGGCGAATGCAAGTTGTGATGCACCTGCATCTGTTCATTCCCAGCACTAGATGGGCTGGCCTCCTGCCAACGCTCCCCACTTCAGCCACCACTAAATACCACACATATTGATTTGCAATTCAGCATAATAGGCCATCAGCTTCATTATTACTGAAGAGACATTGTTCTGAATCTTTCTCTTTTCTCCGTTGTGGAGACTTCCAGAGACCAGGATGAATGACTCATAATGCCCTCATTTGCATACCTTGGGGACAATGTGGGTTCATTGCGGTTCATTCAGAGCGGTTCAGAGTTGATGATTGTTTTCGCTGCTTTCTGTGAACGTATTCAGCGAGGAATAGTGTACTGGGAGGAACACAACTGTGTCCAGTGTCCAAATGATTTATACATTGTGAAATCTGGCGGGAACTTCAGAGAGAGTTGAGAGGTAGTCTCATGTGTGTGGATAGACTCAGAGTGCAGCTCATCTCTCACATAATGGACAAGTGAGGGAGTAGCCCAGAGCAGACCAGCCTCTGTTCAAGCTTACTGTACCCAATGCACTGTCTGCATAGGCTAGTTACGTGTGTGAAAATTGAAATCAAGTCTAAGAATGTAACCTATTGTTTACAGCAAAAGTGTATTTGTCTCAGTTTTGTTCATGGCTTTCTTGTTAAATGTCCAACTTTGAAGTACCAATAAATCTTTCTTCTATAAATACAATGTTATACAGACAGGAATAGTGTCTTACTCAAACCCCAATTTCAAATTGACTCTTATGAGAACCATTGCAATACCTCCCTCCTGTTGCTGATGTGACTCATTCCCAATCCCCCTATCCAATGCTGCCAACAAGCTGAGGCTAGGCCAGCAGAACATTGCCCTCTGATAAAGCACTGGCCATGCCCAATCAGAGGGCCCATGGATTGGTGGATGAGGGAATGCTTCATTGGAGACAGGCACCAGAACAGCCACCCCCTGCAGGACCCCTATCTGCCATTACCACAGCCATGGAGGTAAATTACCCCATAAAGGGACATGGGAAGAATAACAAGACATGGGAGGTTACCATAACTGGATAACTAAATGTCAAGAAAGTAACCATTCAATCAACTTGGATCACTATTTATCACGGTCCTATTCTAACCTAATCTAATTTCTGTTTATCAACAATTCATCATCATTCATCATGGACACAGCCATAATTGCTTTCATCATTGCTTATGTTAGGTTAATGGGTAATATTACTGTTTTATAAGCCTTTGCTACCGTAATTCTCAGTGAGAAAACTAGACAAACTAAGTGGTAGCTATGCCCATGGCGAGGGAGGAGAACCAACCAATCTAGCGCCATGTTATTGAGTGGTATGGGTCAAGGGTTACGCCCTTGACACCACTGAATCACTGAATGCGGCCCTCAGTCCGAGGTTCTCAGGCATGTGTGGAACTGTTTGTGTTGGACACAGCTCAATGTGGTCTTAAGCCATTCCATAACAGCACACACAACAGTACACACACTATACACTACGCACAATAAAGCGTTTATTCTAGCAAATCCAAACAACTTCTCCTTGGACAGCTTGTAACCAGTTTCCCAAAGATGTAACTGTAGCTGCATAGAAATGTCTGCCTTATTATACGTCTAATGCATTTGGAAGCAAACACAACTATTTTTTAACACAGAATGCCTTTGGCATTTCAAATGAACACTCAACCCTGAACTTCATATACTCTACGACGGAGGACAGATATCGGCGCTCGTCCTCCTTTATGATAAACCTGAAAGGGCTTTTCTATCACAATGTGCTGGGGAGGACAAACACATATCAATGTCCTCAAGCTCCCTTTCTCTGCTTTCTAATCTGGCCTCTAAAATATCTGTGGCTTCTCTGTTTAGTGTGGGGTATCTTGGACTGTTAATTCTATGGCCAATGGTGACGTGAGGGGGGGGGGCACTGTCCCTTGGTAAATTTGCAGCTCTGAGGAGGTGACAGCTTTATTCATGTCAGCAAACAGTGGAGCAATCTCCCAGAGAAATGGGCTTTGTGTTAGTGGGTGTCCCCAGGGCTGCCCAGAGATCTTTCCATCTGAGGCGCGCCTGTGAACACTGAGCACACAGAACAAGGAGGGCCCATTCCCAGCGTACCTGCCCCTGCCAGACCCCTGCCTGCCTGCCTGCTGCCTCAGACACTGTTTTCTTTGGCAAGGCCCACTCGTCCACCAGAACTACAGCAATGGACTTGTTATGGAGACTCACAGCAAAAAAAGTAGCTAAGAAAGTTTGTTCCAGTGAGACAGGTAGAATGAAAGGGAGCAAAAAAAGACAACCTTGTCACAATAGGAAGCAGTGGAGGGTGGTTGAAAACACATGAGCATACTTCAATGAAAATGTGTGGGTACTGTCTATAGGTCGTTTTCAATAAAACGTCACAAGAAGGTGCAAAGCGTTTGATTTGCCTGCTGGGGAGCAAGGAGACCCACAGCTCTGCTAAAACCATGCTGTTTTCAAGAGATTGATTGTTAAATAAATGTTAGCTATTTGATTGTAATATCATCACCTCTTGATGAGCATAGCCAGACCTACACATTTCTGATTATTCCATGCAAAATAATTGTGCACATTTAGCACTATCATGAGAGTTATACAGCAAGTAACTGCATGCTTTTCATGATCAGTAAACATCAATTGATCAAGTAATTTCAGATACATAGGGTAGCCTCACGATATCTTTCAATATTGGCCTAAATTAATTGGATATTTGAGTGATATAAAATAAAAGTGAACTATACCTGACATGTATGAGTGGTTTAGGTTTATTGCCGTGGTACTGTTAGCTGATAATGTTTACTTTGCAAGCTACCGGTATAAACGTTGTGCAGTTGGCTAAACATAGTGTTAAGTAGACTTACTTTTTTCTCCAACCAATGTAGGCCTACCTAGCGAAGTTAGCTAACATGATCCCCTTTTCAACTTTGTTTTTACGAGTGTTTAATTACGATTGCTGCTGACAGACATTATATAGGCTACATTGATTGATGGACCTTGTCAAATTGGCTAGCTAATAACAGAGCAGGTCAATATGCCTAGTTAACAAGCTAACTTTCAGGGGATAAACTAGATGGCTATATCCAAATATTGTTTGATTTGCTTGCCATCTATAGTGTTGATGACAGTAGTCCAACTGACAACTTTACCAGGACGAGGACTTGCCGATGTCAAGCTCTTTCCAAAAGCCTAATCTCTGATGAAGCATCTAAATGATGTTGCTTGTTTAGCTAGCTAAATGCAAAAGGGATAGGTACCTTCACGTATCTGAAATTACATGACCATTGATGTTTACTGATCATGAAAAGCATGCAGTTACTTGCTGTAAAACTTTGATGGAGCTAAATGTGCGCAATTGTTTTGCATGGAATTTGTAGTTCTGACAATGCTCAATAGGTGATGATATTAAAACCAAATAGTTATAACATTTATTTAACAATCCCTTGAAAACGGCACATATATGTCAATGGTTTTTAGCGGAGGCGGGGGTCTCCTTGCCCCCAAGCAGCCAAATTGTACGTATTGTGACGTTTTATTGCAAACAACCTATATGCTTCCATTTGCAGAAAACGACACAATGAGAAAAGAAAAATTGAAAAGAGCAGCGTCAACAATTCATAGTGTTGGAACATTTCTTTGTGTTTCTTATAAAAAGAGAGAATGAATGTGCAGGAGAGAGAGGAATCCACCTTTGCCAACAAATGTGAGGCTCTTAATGGCAGTGTCCTCCTCGCCCGCCTGCCCAGGAAGGGCCATGGTATATGAGATCCGGACGGATCTGACAGACGAGTGCTTGATCCCAGTCCAGCTGGACCAGGGAGTCGTTCTCTCTCATCTCATCAGCAGCTTTCAGCCCAGGACCTCTCTTTATTTCCCCCTTTGTCTGGGCCTCCGTGGAGCCTCCCTCCACTTCAAGCCCACTGATGCTGGGAAGGTGTGCCAAGTTGTGGTCCATTCAGAATCACAGGCTTTTCTCTCCCACGTGGTTGGAGGGAAGAACAGACACTTCATCATGTCACAATTGGACCGAATCAAATGTGCAGGGCAGGCTGCCAACATGTTCTCTACAGTCTCACAATATCTTGAAATCATAATATAAATCACAGGCGTTACACCAATCAGTTCTGAATGTGTTATAACATAAGATAGACCTCTCCATAGACATGCCTACAGTGCATTTCACACTTTCACATACATCCCTTTCAGTTATGTATGTTTTTGCATAAAGAAATACCCCCTGATTTAAAATAGGTTACTATTTGAGATCCAATGCAATCAACTAAACTGCAGATTTGAAAGTCAGTCATTCAAGAGTATATTTTCTTATTCGGTCTGATTAGGCCACTGTCCACATATGGTTGACAAATTGATTCTAAACCTACAGTAAGAACTGAGGGTCTTAAGGGTCATTGTGAGGTGATTTATCCCCACAATAAAGCATCCAGGCAGGCAGTGCCACATATGAAACCCTGTGAATGAGGTCAATAAGTGGAGGCAGTACTACAGTTAGTGCTGCTGGCCCAAGTGGTTGCTTAGCTACCCACACAGCTCCATCTTGCCCAGTCAATGTGGGGCACTTAAACAACACTGCATGAAATAACAATAATGAAATAAAGAACCACAAGGGGACATATCTGAAAAAGATCTCTGTACTGATAGCATGTGAAAAACTCACAGTACAATGCATATTGTTGCAAGACATTTAAACCAATGACTCTCCCATTTCACACACTGTATTGTCCACACTAAATTAATTTAGCGACCATTATTAAATAGTCAACCAAAAGTCACTATAAAATGTTATTTAGCTGGAAAAAGAGGAAGCTTTGTATGGAATTGAGTAAGTGGAATGTTACAGAGAAAGTTATATTTGCTCAGAGAAATGCCCACCACTGAGACTGATCCATTTTCCCATAGACACATACCCATTTTATAGCTATAGTTCTACATAAACACAGACTATATGGCTATATCATTTCCAGAGAGGCTGAATGTATCTACAGCCTCGGCATCGCCCCCTCTATGGTTGTCAGTAGCTATGTTTCCATTAACTTGTCCAATGATTTTTTGTTGGCATTTAGAAAGTTTGCATAGCAAATAGATGCGACAATTGCCTGCTACGGTACGTTTCCATTGAACTGTCTTGTGTCGATAAAAACAACTGGACATAGTGGTGTCACACCTATAAAAATAAAAAACTTTTGTGTCTAATAAAAACTCAGTGGTTGAAGTGTTTTCCATTATCCAGTTGCGCATTAAATTGTGCATTAATAAATTGGTGACAGCCTGTATGTCCTTCCACCTTTCTGTTTCATTTCTCAGGTAGCCAGAAAATGTCAGCATGGATAGAATGCAAGAATTGACTCATATTTGCCATATTCTAATAATTATCATGTGCCAATGTATCACAAAAGTCCTTGCCATGGTGAGACCTTCACCCGTAGATCTGAAATAATTGGGAAGCAAGGCGAAGCAATTCAGCCATTCTTGAAAGTCAAGACAATCCTTGTCCTGCAAATAAACTTTTTATAGTTGAAAAATGTATTTAGCAAGCATTTACATTTTTGTCATTTAGCAGACGCTCTTATCCAGAGCGACTTACAGTTAGTGAGTGCATACATTATTTATTTTTCATACCGGCCCCCCGTGGGAATCGAACCCACAACCCTGGCGTTGCAAACGTCATGCTCTACCAACTGAGCTACATCCCTGCCGGCCAATGTGTTTTTTTTGCCGACAATGCATTTGTCGAATAAACCCAAGTCTGGGTAGCTGCAGCCCAATATGGGCGAGTGGGTGTGTCTGAAGGAGTGGGTGTATGGAAAGCAAATCAGCTAATTGGGCAGATTTGTCGCCATTCAAGACCGTTTGGCGTGGCTGATTGGGCTGGACAACGAGATAAGCCAGCGACCAGTGCACGGGTGTTGTATCGACATGCCTGCCGACTTGAAGTGCTTCCTACTTGGTATCACGGTTGTGTCGCCGGTGGTAGATTACGTGGCCATTTTTCTCTCACATGATTTTATTTCAAGTATGATAACAGCCTACACAATAAATATATTGATAACCATCTAGATACATACAGTACATACAGTCTACTTCTCAATGGGGAGTGCATGAACGGCAACAACACCAGGACACTGTGCCCTTCGCTCCCACTTGACAAGCACTACTGCCCGGCAACAGCATAGGAAGTAGCTACCTAGTAGCCAATATCAGGGTGAAAGTCACAGTAAGCACACACATACAAAGCATGAAGCAACAGCACAACCATCATCAATACTTTTAATCAAAAATAAACAATTATCAGTTTTACAACTGAAAATGTGCAATTATTTGTGTAAAACTAACAGTGAAATACAACTCAGGCTCATCCTTTGGCTTAAAAACAGAAGTCCAAACTCTCGCAGGATGGTTGCTCAATGTACAGTTGCGTGGTAAGAAACGGAAGAAAAACAACACAGCTCAATCAAAACCGTCAAACCTATAGCAGAGCACTTTCTACACACCCACTCCTTTCAACACGCCCACTACTTTCCTTTCTACACACCCACTCCTTTCGACACACCCACTCCTTTCCACATGCCCACTACCTTCCTTTCGACACAACGACTAGCCCATACTTCGGTCGCCATATTGGGATGCAGCTACCCCCTTCTCAATAAACCTGGGTCAATGGAAACCTGCCTAGTGATGTCATTGTCAGATGTCTTATACTGTTGTGAAAGCTCTTAATCACGCCTCCCCTGTTACAGAGAACAGCATTCAGCCTGCCTGCCACACGGCCTCTATCACGTCAATCACTTCCAATCTCCGCCCACCTCTCTGGGGTATACAGGTCCATTGAAACAGGGTCACCAAGTCCAGATGTTGTCAACCAACAACCAACCCATCCTGGTCTGTCTGACACCATCCAAACCTACTGTTTGTCACTCACCTCACCTCACTAATGTCAAAGCCCAGGTCTGAGCCCTCTGTGTACAATGCAATAACTCGATTCAAACGAATCCACAGCGCTTTTTACTCTCCCTTTTCAAATGTGGAATCAATATGCCATGCACCACGAGCTGCTACCACAAAGGCTAGAATATACTGTATGTCAAATTTTGTTTTACACATAGTGTCTTTGGAATCAACTTCAAATAGAGGATACATCAAACAGAAGGGTTCAGAACACTTTGATCTCACCCTGAATGCAATGAAGTTATGTTGCATTAAAATTTAAAAACTTGACTTAAAAAACTGGAGACTGGTGAGAAACCTGTATGGAAGAAAAAGTTATACTCCTCGAGCAGACAAGCTTCAATAAAACACAATGTGTAGTAGCCAAACAATCAATCCCATCTGAAGACTGGATCACTCACAAGATCTGAACGATGATTTCAATAAACAATGGGCATATGCTGAGATCCTTGAAACTGATTGACACATAATGAAATATGAAGTAAACTACGAAGCCCGTCCAAATGATGGATTACATGGTACATCAATCAAATGTTTGAATTATGTTTACTGTACATGCAGTTAAAATGTAAACAGTATGATTTATAATGGTGTGTCACGATGTCAGTGTATGTGGTAGACTGAAGTCAGGCGCAGGACACAGAACTCAATGAAAAAACGTATCTTTACTAATACACGTAAAGAAACAAGAAGCCTCCACGCAGGGAGGAATAAACCCGCTCACCAACGACATCAGCGAACAAACAACAAACACGCACAGAACACAATGGGAGCCACAGGGTTAAATAGGGGCGGAGTAATCACAAGATGGGCAACAGGTGTGAAACAATCTGACACAACAGGTAGAACATAGAAACATATAACATAGATCGGCAGCAGCTAGTACTCCGGTGACGACGAACGACGAAACCTGCCCGAGCAAGGAGGAGGGGCAGCCTCGGCAGAATCCGTGACAGTACCCCCCCCCTGACGCGCGGCTCCAACCGTGCGTCGACGGCCAGGAGGACGCGGCGCGGGGCGAGTGGGATGATTGCGGTGGTAATCCCTCAACATGGATGGATCGAGGATATCCCTCCTAGGAACCCAGCACCGTTCCTCCGGACCATACCCCTCCCACTCCACGAGATACTCCAGGCCCCCCACCCGACGCCTCGAATCCAATATGGACCGAATCGAGTACGCCGGTGCCCCCTCGATGTCCAGCGGGGGTGGAGGAACCTCCCGTATCTCCGACTCCTGGAGTGGACCAGCTACCACCGGCCTGAGGAGAGACACATGGAACGAGGGGTTAATACGATAATTAGTAGGAAGTTGTAACCTATAACATACCTCGTTCAATCTCCTCAGGACTTTGAATGGCCCCACAAACCGCCGACCCAGTTTCCGGCAGGGCAGGCGAAGGGGGCAGGTTTCGGGTCGAGAGCCAGACCCGGTCCCCCGGTGCATACACCGGGGCCTCACTGCGGTGGCGGTCGGCGCTCGCCTTTTGCCGCCTGATGGCCCGCTGCAGACGTACATGGGCAGCGATCCAGGTCTCCTGCGAGCGCCGAAACCACTCGTCCACCGCAGGAGCCTCGATCTGGCTCTGATGCCAAGGTGCCAGGACCGGCTGATAACCTAATACACATTGGAACGGAGACAGGTTAGTAGAGGAGTGGCGGATGGAGTTCTGGGCTATCTCTGCCCAGGGGAGGTAAACCGACCACTCCCCCCGCCGGTCCTGGCAATACGACCTCAGAAACCTACCCACCTCCTGGTTTACTCTCTCCACCTGCCCGTTACTCTCGGGGTGAAATCCTGAGGTCAGACTGACCGAGACTCCCAGACGTTCCATGAACGCCCTTCAAACCCTAGAGGTGAACTGGGAACCCCGATCAGACACTATATCCTCAGGCACCCCGTAGTGCCGGAAAACGTGTGTAAATAGGGCCTCAGCTGTTTGTAGGGCCGTAGGGAGACCGGGCAGCGGAATGAGGCGGCAGGACTTAGAAAACCGATCCACAACGACCAGGATCGTGGTGTTCCCTTGTGAGGGGGGAAGATCCGTCACGAAGTCCACCGATAGGTGGGACCATGGTCGTTGTGGAACGGGTAGAGGTTGCAATTTACCTCTGGGCAGGTGTCTAGGAGCCTTACACTGGGCGCACACCGAGCAGGAGGAAACATAAACCCTCACGTCCTTAGCTAAGGTGGGCCACCAGTACTTCTCACTAAGACAGTGCACTGTCCGACCGATACAAGGATGACCAGAGGAGGGTGACGTGTGAGCCCAATAGATCAACCGATCGCGAACATCAAGCGGTACGTACACACGACCCTCTGGACACTGAGGAGGAGTGGGTTCGTTGCGCAACGCCCGCTCGATCTCCACGTCAACCTCCCACACCACCGGTGCCACCAGACACGACGCCGGAAGTATGGGAGTGGGCTCCACGGAACTCCCCTCCGTGTCATACAGTCGGGACAGAGCATCTGCCTTAGCGTTCTGGGAACCTGGCCTGTAAGAAAGGGTGAAAACAAAACGGGTGGGAAACATGGACCACCTTGCCTGGCGAGGGTTTAACCTCCTCGCTGCCCGGATGTACTCCAGATTGCGGTGGTCAGTCAAAATGAGAAAAGGGTGTTTAGCCCCCTCAAGCCAATGTCTCCACGCTTTCAGAGCTTCGACCACAGCCAACAGCTCCCGGTCCCCCACATCATAGTTGCGCTCCGCCGGGCTGAGCTTCTTCGAAAAGAAGGCACAGGGGCGGAGTTTAGGTGGCGTACCCGAGCGCTGAGACAGTACAACGCCTATTCCAGCCTCGGACGCGTCCACCTCAACCGTGAAGGCTAAAGAGGGGTCCGGATGAGCCAGCACTGGAGCCGAGGTAAACAGGTTTTTCAGACGACTAAAAGCCCTGTCCGCCTCCGCTGACCACAGCAGATGCACCGGCCCCCCATTCAGTAATGAGGTAATGGGAGCTGCTACCTGACCAAAGCCCCGGATAAATCTCCGGTAGTAATTAGCAAAACCCAAAAATCACTGCACCTCCTTTACCGTGGTTGGAGTCGCCCAATTACGCACGGCCGAAATGCAGTCACTCTCCATCCTCACCCCTGACGCGGACATATGGTACCCCAAGAAAGAGATGGACTCCTGGAAGAACAGGCATTTCTCTGCCTTAGCATACAGGTCATGCTCCAACAGTCTTCCAAGCACCTTACGCACCAGGGACACATGCTCGGCCCGTGTAGCGGAGTATATACGGATGTCATCAATATACACCACTACCCCTTGTCCGTGCAGGTCCCTGAAAATCTCATCCACAAATGATTGGAAAACTGAAGGAGCATTCATTAACCCGTATGGCATGACCAGATACTCAAAATGTCCAGAGGTGGTACTAAATGCCGTCTTCCACTCATCTCCCTCACGGATACGCACTAGGTTGTACGCGCTCCTAAGATCCAATTTTTTGAAAAAGCGTGCCCCGTGCAATGATTCCGTCATACTAGCTATCAGAGGTAATGGATAGCTGTACTTGATGGTAATCTGATTTAGGCCACGGTAATCAAAGCACGGGCGTAACCCACCATCTTTCTTTTTCACAAAAAAGAAACTTGAGGAAACGGGTGAAGTGGATGGCCGAATGTATCCTTGCCTCAGAGATTCAGTGACATATGTCTCCATAGCCGCCTTCTCCTCCTGAGACAAAGGATACACGTGACTCCGGGGAAGTGCAGCTCCTACCTGGAGATTTATCGCACAATCCCCTGGACGATGGGGTGGTAATTTAGTCGCCCTCTTTTTACTGAAGACGATAGCTAAATCGGCATACTCAGATGGAATGTGCATGGTGGAAACCTGGTTTGGACTTTCCACCGAAGTTGCCCCCAAGGAAACTCCTAAACACCTCCCTGAACACTGACTGGACCATCCCTTGAGAGCCCTCTGTTGCCATGAAATCGTGGGGTCATGAATGGCTAACCAGGGAAGTCCCAACACCACAGGATGCGCAGGAGAATCAATCAGATAGAGGCTAATCCTCTCCTCATGACCCCCCTGCGTCATCATTAGCAGTGGAGCGGTGACCTCCCTGATTATGCCTGACCCTAACGGGTGACTATCTAATGCGTGAACAGGGAAAGGTTTATCAACAGACACTGTGGGAATCCCTAGGCTACGTGCATACTGGCGATCAATAAAATTCCCAGCCGCGCCTGAATCTACTAGCGCCTTATGCTGGGAATGGGGAGAAAAATCTGGAAACATAATGTCGATACACATATTAGCAACAGGGAACTCTGGGTTAGTCGGGTGCCTACTCACCTGAGACGGTCGACCAGTGCTCTGCCTGCTTCCTCGACCTCCTGAGAACCCTCCCCTGCACCGACCAGCAGTGCGTCCTCTGCGGCCACACTTGGTGCAGGGGACAGTCTCTCTCCCAGTCTCCCTACCTGCAGCACCTCCGAGCTCCATGGGGGTATGCTCGGAGGTGCTGGGGGATGGAATGGACAGACCCCCATCAGAACGTCCGCGGGCTGCCAACAGGTTATCCAACCGGATGGACATGTCCACCAGTTGGTCCAGGTTGAAATTGGTGTCCCTGCAGGCCAGTTCCTGACAGACGTCCTCTCTTAAGCTGCAACGGTAGTGGTCGATAAGGGCCCGCTCATTCCATCCCGCGCTGGCTGCTAAAGTCTCCAGCGCAAAATCCTGCGCGCACCTCATCTCCTGTCGTAGGTGGACCAGCCGTACTCCCGCCGCTCTCCCCTCCGGTGGATGATCGAATACCGCCCGGAAGCGGCGGGTGAAATCCTCGTAGCGGACAGTCCTCAAGTCTATATTCCCCCACTCGGCGTTAGCCCACTCAAGCGCCTTCCCTGATAGACAGGAGATGAGGGCGGACACGCTCTCGTATCCCGAGGGCACCGGGTGAATGGTGGCCAGGTAAAGCTCTACCTGGAGGAGAAATCCCTGGCACCCGACAGGTGTACCGTCATATGCCCTCGGGAGCGAGAGCCGAATTCCCCTGGACCCAGGTGGCGAAGTGGTAGCCAGTGTAGCAGGTGGTGGTGTGGTTGGGCATGGTGAAGGGATACCACCTCTCTCTATTTGCTCCATCATCTGGAACACTCGTTCCATCGCAGCACAGAGATTCTGGATCATCGTCCCTTGACGTTGGACTCGTTCTTCCATCGTCTTCGTAGATCCAGTCGTTCCTGCTGACTCCATCGTGGTGCGTGTTTCTGTCACGATGTCAGTGTATGCGGTAGACTGAAGTCAGGCGCAGGACACAGAACTCAATGAAAAAACGTATCTTTACTAATACACGTAAAGAAACAAGAAGCCTCCACGCAGGGAGGAATAAACCCGCTCACCAACGACATCAGCGAACAAACAACAAACACGCACAGAACACAATGGGAGCCACAGGGTTAAATAGGGGCGGAGTAATCACAAGATGGGCAACAGGTGTGAAACAATCTGACACAACAGGTAGAACATAGAAACATATAACATAGATCGGCAGCAGCTAGTACTCCGGTGACGACGAACGACGAAACCTGCCCGAGCAAGGAGGAGGGGCAGCCTCGGCAGAATCCGTGACATGGTGAGCAACCAGTGAGCATGTTTTCCTAATATTATACTGTATCTATTCAACATCAACTGATGTGATTGGGTCTGGTTTAAGATACAACAATACCAGGATCCTTGTAAAACGTAATGCTACTCTTGTATTCCTCCATACTCATGATATGAGTCACCAACTAACATCAACAGTGAGAAATGGCTGTGTCAGGCAGTACCATATCATTTAACACTGATTAAACAGTAGGGATGCTCCTGGCAGGTCAAAGCTATGGCTCAGTCGATCAACACAACTCATCTCTTATGCTAACAACATATTTATTATTCACATGTTTTCTCCAAGCTGTTAACGGTTAGCAAATATGTTTAACTTTTATCTAGTGCTTTACTTGATGATGATAATGATCAAGTAACCCTACTTTTTTTTCAGAGTACCATCAATTATATCTCTTCTTGTATGTTAACAGATTAGTCAATTACATTCATCTTTTCAGAGTTAGCCTTTAAGAATGTCAGGAGTTTTTTTATAAGGCAGGGCACCCTGAAACACCAAATGTCAGTTTACAATTACAGCTGTTAACATATTAGAGAATAATTCAGTTAGGAGGTGGGTCTGTATTTGGGGTGGGGATCTTTTCCATTAGAGCATGATTAAATAATGATAAGCTGGTGAATTTCTACTGTGACATTACAGTGGATGGAGCCTGTGACCCACTTAAAGCTTTCACATCTGATAGGGATAAACCCTTTGATAGTTATTTGAATGCAGACACTATTTGACAGTCACTTTTGGGTATAGAAATATGCTTCTCCCTGTTTTCTTTGCCTTCTCTTTTCTTGCCGCTGTCTGTGGGAGATGCAGCAGGATAGAGCTGGCCATGTAGATCTGCGGTCCAAGGTGAATGTGACTGAGTGATGTCTCCTATAATCTCTTGGACATGTTATTCTAGAGGAGGATATGAGGGCTGCCTCATGAAACATTTATCTGGGAAGAGTAGCGGAGAGCTGGCGGAGAAGAGATGGTGTGACCGGATGGGAGGAGGAGAGATGGATAGAGAGAGGACAAGAGACAGACAGAGGAGGAGAATGAGAGAAAGGGAGGGAGAGAAAGAGAGGGTTCAAGAACACACTAATTTATGAAAAACATTCTGAATACACCTAGCTCACCCTAATGTACCTTTCAAATGAAGACCCAACAGAAAAAACGACATGTCAGTACAGCAGCCTGTGTGTGGTTATGAAATAAAGAAACATAAATGAAAGCTGGAGTTACGTTAAATAGGACAATAGAGTGCAGAGTGCACTATCAAGTGAGGTCAAATACCCATGGATAGACAAATTAATCAAATGCATACAGAAACAGATCATAGAAACCCTGGCAAAAACATACATCTACACACAAACTCTGACACACACACACACGCTCATGCACACAACACAGTGCTGTCTTAAACATGCTTTCAGAGCTTACAGGGGCTTTGAGAGTGATAACTGGTTACACAAAGCCCTGAGGCTGAGCTCCAATACAAAGCTCATAATCTGCCAGTGTGTTCCAGTCTGCTCTGCTACCTCTGTACTGCGCTGGAGATGTACCGCCAGAGGTGCTCTGCCTACCACTCCTCCATTCCCTCAGCCAATTAGAGGAGACCTTTTCAGATGTACTATTGAACTCAGCCCAGGTGTCATAATACTGCATACAGCAGGTTGACATAAATGACTCATGATGTCTTATTATAAAGAGTCCAGATATCACAGTGGATGTGCAACAAAAGCGGTGTGTACCATATTACACAATGTTTATCTACTGCACACAATGTAGGCCCTATTATACACCGACTCCAGAGTTATACTGCACTGGATGCAAACCCCTCAGTGTCCTGCTAACTAGATGTGATAATGTACTAGGTAGCTTTACTACTGAACTTTTACCTTCCACTTCCATGTCCTCCAGGTATCTGTAGCATGGCTATGACTGTAGTACAACATGCCACAGCTATGCAGGATGAGCATGCAGCCACAAACAACTCCCTCTCAGGCCACAGCTGTCATTTATATTGACAGGACGGAAGCCTCCCCAGAGAGGACACATCTCCTTTTCAAAGGGGTGTTGTTAAGACAGGGAAAAACATAAAACGGTATATTGTGAGGAGGAAGTCGTTCAGACATCTTTGTGGTACATTCAATTCTAGTCTAGCCAATAAAGGTGAGTTCGGAAGAGAGAAAATAATTTGTTGAGGTTCCAACAGTGACATTCTCTTCCTCCCCAGAACAAACCTCTCCCAGATCAATGTTAAATGATCTATTTCCACTGGCCAAGGCTCAATAGCTGACACACTGATTGGACTCATTGTCTTTTGACTTCCCCCAGAGCTCTATGTGTTGATTTTCTGTACAAATAAACATGACTCATGATGGTTTAAGGGCCTATACTCCAAAGGTGACATGGATAGATTGCCACTTCCACTTTACCAGCACTCAAGCAACAGTCACTACCGTGTCAGTCTATGGGGGCTTTGGAGGTGTGATGCTCACAATAAAACAAACACAGTTAATAAAAGCTATGGCTTATTGTTTAACTTTTCACCAGTTTGGTCCAATAGCCCAATCAGGAATAGAGGCAACAACATTTTTAGCTCAGACAGAGTAAGCATAATTAAATCAATTTGGACTGTTTTCTTATTGCTTGTTATTCATTCATTGATTCATTCCTAGTATTGTTGGAATCTGTCCAATACTCATAGGATGATGAAATAAATAACCTAGTGAGGGCTAGGGGAGACCATGGGAAAGAGTTCTCTGTCTTGTCTGTGTGGCGTCGTACTCCCAGCTCCCAGCTCTGCTTGGCTGGGCTGTGTGGCTGTGTGGCTGCAGCGTGGAGCAGGCGGGTTCCAGGCTTGACAGAGAGCAGAGCCCAGTGGGAGAGGTCTGCAGCCGGGGCTCTCAGGAGGAGGGCTGCTCCCTTCCAGACAAGGTCATACTTGCCTCTGGTCATTATCATCTGGCCAGGCAAGGAAGCACATTCACATGCAGGAACCATTAGAGCCGGGCAGAGACCAATTACACACAGCAAAGGGCAAACAGCAAGGGGACATCAATGAAGCCAGCCAGGGTCACTGAGGTCGCGCATCTCAGAGGTCAATTTTGTCATCATATCAGATGAGCTTCATTTGCAAATAGCCTGCTGCTGAAGAGATGGAGGGAAGGAAAATAATACAACAGTAAGCACACATTTAGAGATTCCATTATGTTTCAATGCAATCAATTTGGGGGTCATGCTCTGGTATGCAATAGCATACTTATCTGAATTGTCTCTTTTACAGCATCCATACAAAAAGCAGTCTCATTGGCAAAGGATGATAGGATAATAAGTGTAGGGTCATTTAAGACAACATTATTCCCCTTGGACAGAGTGCTTGACATTCCTCCATGTCTTTACTTAGACAAAGATGATGGCTTGTGTATGCTCTGGCTAGAGTTTGTGTCTGTGTTCAGTCAGTACAAGTAGATGTAGTAGGTGAGAACCTAGTCAGTAACCCTGGTCCTTACAGTAATCAGATCATCCCCTGGAGATAATTTAGTAAGGTGAAGAGTAGATCCAGTCAGTGTGCTCTGTGTGTCTCTGACGGTTTCCAACCACTGAGAGTGGGTCACCAGTGGCCCACAAGTGGTGAGCTGAGAAACCTCACATATAAACATGCTTAATGACACATCCAGCACTTTAGGCAGAGGTAGCAAACACTGAGGTCCAGAGCTCTTGACAAACGAACAGGGATGGGGTTTCTTTTGGCTGGGGAGAGAGCTCTGGGGGGATTGTGCCAAGCAGCAAACAGCCTCCTAGCTCTTCCTGACAGGCTGACGGATCCCATGTAGAAACCCCAAGCCATCCATCCACCACACAAACCCTCCAGTTAACCCCCAGCTGTTTCACAAGCAGGATGTGAGAACAACATGACCATGTCACTGACAGGCTAATAGATGTTGTACCACTCCCCCAGTCCTCTGTACTGCAATATGCAGCACCCTTCACCACAGACAGTGACAGCAGTGGGGACAGAGACGTGATTAACCACAACACCTCTATCTTCCTCCTGGCACCACGTCTGTATGGCCCTGTTTAGCAGGTGAGCCCTATCACTCTATTCCCCTGTCCTCCTTACGTCATATCTCAGTCCTAAAGGAACAACCCTCCCCTCCCTCCTCCCTCCTCTCCCCTCTCCCGCCACACAGGGGTGATCAGCTGGAGGAAATCAAGCCCTACTCTAAATTTCCTCTCAACTGATTAAGATAAACTGCTTTTCAGCCATGGTTACCCCCCAACCAATCAATTAAAGCAATCAATTAAAGGCCTGCCGGCTGAGCCTTTGGTAATTGAGGGTTGAATAAACACAGGCCGCTGATACCGATGATAATGCTGTAACAAAGCTGCGGCTGCGAAAAGGGCTTGAAAAATGTAATTTCTGGGATTTGAATAAGCCGCATTTGTAAAACATCTAAAGAGAGCAGGATGATTATTTTCCTCCCGTGCAGAAGCAGCTCCAGCTGGGTGTTTCCTGTGTGTTCCCTGCCTGCCAGAGATGTTGCCCCAGGACCTTAAATATTGAATGTAATCTCCACACCAGGTCTTTCCAATTGGCTGTGGCCAGTAGAATTCAAACATGCCCTGTGTGCCAACGTGGCCTCCAGTGAAAACACTTACTCAGAAGAGAGTGAAGAGACTCTTTGGCCAGGCCTGCCTCTCCACTGCTGGGTGCTAGTCCAAGAGGTGGGGAGGTAGTCTGACACTTCACTAATCCAATAAACCTACACTAGCACTCCCTGGCACATTCACTTTGACATGTCTGCCATTTAAGAAAGTATTTTGATGTACGTGGATATACAATTAGATAAATAAACAGTAACCTTGACAAACGGTAAGAGAATGAATAAAACGATCACTGTTTCTTTTCCTTCTGCTCATTAGTTGAGTTAACAGTTACCAAACTGTGTAAAAAATAACTTTAAAAAAGAGGAGTTAGAGAAACATGAAAACCTCTCTGGGAGCAGATAAACAGTATCCTAGAAAACCACAAATCCAGTCGATTTCCCCCTCCTACATTAGTTCTTTATTGGAGTCTTTTAGGTTTTTTACTGCATGGTTTTACTCACTGGCAGGCGCAGGCTTATAAAGAGTGGGCTGTCCGTTTGGTTTGAATTAGTTTGCTTTTGTTGAGGTTGGGTGACTGTAACTCCTATGGGATTTCCAGGTTGGTGGTGAGCAAATCCAAGAATATGAAGTGAAGCCTCATTCCTCCCTCCCTCCACCCTGCTGTCTGGGCTTTGTGAAGTGCTCTAGTGATGGACTCCATGCCAATCTGCTGGGCTCCACTGGAGGAGAGAGGAATTAAAGACAGAGGGTGGCGTGATGGGTCCTCGTTTAAGCGTTTTAGATTTGCGTGACCCCTCTTCATCAGGAGGTCACCCATTTACATGCCTGCACTGTCGGGGTGAGGATCTGAGCCTAGCCTCTTCGTAAAGTCTGCTTCCGTGTTTTGATCACTCACAGCAGGAGATATGGCCAGAAATTGAGATTGTGTTGTGGTGTGTGTGTGTGTGTGTGTGTGTGTGTGTGTGTGTGTGTGTGTGTGTGTGAGAGAGAGAGAGAGAGAGAGAGAGAGAGAGAGAGAGAGAGAGAGAGAGAGAGAGAGAGAGAGAGAGAGAGAGAGAGAGAGAGAGAGAGAGAGAGAGAGAGAGAGAGAGAGAGAGAGAGAGAGAGAGAGAGAAAGGGCATGTGTGTGTAAATGTAAGTTCAAGAGAAAGACCAAGAGAGAGATAGTGTATATGTATGTGTTTGAAAAAGAGACAGACAGATCTATACGTCTGGGTTTGAGTGAGTAGGATGAGCTGGTGATGATTTAAAAATATATTTTGAACAAACTCTAGAAGACAATGCTTTCTCAGAGACAGCTCCTCTTGCTTTCATTGGAAATTGTGTGTGATCTATGTTGTCTAGGTCAATGGTGACTTTAGGTCTTATAAACACAACTTGTCAGATCCTGGCCCTTCAGTACTTACAATATAAAACCTCCCTCTTCTCCCATTTGTTTACCCCAGTAAGTAATATATACACTATATATACAAATGTATGTGGACACCCCTTCAAATTAGTGGATTCGGCTATTTCAGCCACACCCGTTGCTGACAGGTGTATAAAATAGAGCACACAGCCATGCAATCTCCATAGACAAACATTGGCAGTAGGATGGCCTTACTGAAGAGCTCAGTGACTTTCAACGTGGCACCGTCATAGGATGCCACCTTTCCAACAAGTCAGTTCATCAAATTTCTGCCCTGCTAAAGCTGCCCCGGTCAACTGTAAATACTGTTATTGTGAAGTGGAAAAGTCTAGGAGCAACAACGGCTCAGCCGCGAAGTGGTAGGCCACACAAGCTCACAGAACGGGACCGTCGAGTCTGTCCTTGGTTGCAACACTCACTATCGAGTTCCAAACTGCCTCTGGAAGCAACGTCAGCACAATAACTGTTCATCGGGAGCTTCAAGAAATGGGTTTCCATGGCCGAGCAGCCGCACACAAGCCTAAGATCACCATGCACAATGCCAAGCGCCAGCTGGAGTGGTGTAAAGCTCACCACCATTGGACTCTGGAGCAGTGGAAACGTGTTCTCTTGAGTGATGTATCACACTTCACCATCTGGCAGTCCGACGGACGAATCTGGGTTTGATGATTCAGGCTCCTTAGTTCCAGTGAAGGGATATCTTAACGCTAAAGCATACAATGATGTTTTAGACGAATCTGTGCTTCAATCTTTGTGGCAACAGTTTGGGGAATGCCCTTTTCTGTTTCAGCATGACAATGCCCCCGTGCACAAAGCGAGGTCCATACAGAAATGGTTTGTCGAGATCGGTGTGGAAGAACTTGACTGGCCTGCACAGAGCCCTGACCTCAACCCCATCGAACACCTTTGGGATGAATTGGAACACTGACTAGCAAGGCCTAATCGCCCAACATCAGTGCCGAACCTCACTAATGTTCTCGTGGCTGAATGGGAGCAAGTCCCCGCAGCAATGTTATAAAATATAGTGGAAAGCCTTCCCAGATGAGTGGAGTCTGTTATAGCCGCAAAGGGGGGACCAAGTCCATATTAATGCCCATAATTTTGGAATGAGATGTTCGACGAGCAGGTGTCCACATACCTTTGGTCATGTAGTGTATCTGCCTGAACGGTGGAGGCCAAGCTACACAGGGAGAAAATGCTGTACTCTGCTTCAGCTCATTATCTAACAGGCACATAACATAATTTAACATTTCCTTTGTGTTCAGGGGCACCGCGGCAATTAGCTAACAAGTGGGTCATCCATTAAACAGGCCCGTGGCCCTGGGAGAGCTATAAGCCTCTAGGGCAACACTACTATTCTGTGTAGTAGAACAGCATACTGTAGAGAGAACGTCCATTAGTAAACATTTAGAAAATCACTTTGAATATGGTCTCCATGGGTCATTACTTGTAGTGATTATTTGCAACAAATACATATGGCCTTTTGTTTTCTCTTCTGTGTTTAAAGTCATCCTCTCAGAATCTGTTTTGTGTCACTTGTAAACTTATAGAGTCTATACTATGAGTGCTGAATAAATAGACCTCTTCTATACATGAGCCTATACCGCCTATACGTTATAGGCTCAGAATAAGTGAAACCGAGTTTGTAATCTTTGGTATAAAAACTGCAGGGATGTATAAGGTAACAAATAAATTCATCTGTAACACTGTATTCTTCCCCAGCTGTTCAAATGGCATAAATAATGAAAACATATTGCTTTTCCAGAGATTGCAATATGTGACCCACTGCTCCAGTCCAGCGTCAGTGAGGAAGGAGCCACAGAGACAGAGGGCTGTAGGGAGACGGTACCAGGGAGGACGGTATTGACCCGTTCCCTCCACTGTGATCCCATTCTGTCAGCTCCTCAGAAACGCACAAAGAATGGCCTGCTCCGGCCTGGACAAGACACTGCCTTTGAAACAGTTTACTTCAAAATAAATACGTAATGCGGCATGCTTTTCTGATGAAATAATTCATCGAACACACTAACATTTGTAATAGCTAACCAGACCCTCACAACGTTGGAAGAGTAGACTCAAGGCTGATCAATAGAGGCCTTGGGGTTTTTATTTACTGTTCCCTGATCAAGGCTGTGAGATTAGTATAGGTACAGTGTAAATAGGACTGCTCTCTGTGCAAAGGATGCAGCGGCTCCACAGCTCCGCTGAACAGGTTGGACTACCGCTCTCTCATTAATATGATTAGATAAACAGCCTTCGGGCTGTGAGAATGCAGAGCAGAAGCAGCTCAATGGACGCCGCCGCACTCTACCGTCAACAGCAGAGGCACAATGGCAGGCCACGGTTTGTTTTTCACCGGCCCCACTGTTGCTCCTGTTTGTGAACAGAGGTTATGAGGATCTATAATTCCAAGCAGAATGCATAATAGAACATAAAAAAAAGAAGACAGTCACATTCAATCTGCCACCGACAGGAAATAAAACTATGACTAATCCATTGAAAAGTTATGTGCATTGAATGTATATATATTTTTTAAACAATTACTTTCTCAGTGTATGTTCAGAATAAGGAATTAGTTAAAGTTTATAAAAGAGAAAATAAAGTTATTCACATACGATTATACTATTTGGTTGGTGTGGCTGTACTGAAGTACTCCAGACAAGCTTCTTTAGAGGTTGTCATCTAGTGGGTAATTATGATTGGCCTCTGTGTCATAATCGGAGAAGAGTGGCGACACTTCTACTGATCTATTCATCTCTTAGTGCAGTCGACTTATCTCTACCCTGCTGTATCTTGAAACAGATTTTCACCTCCTCACTCAACTAGACAGACAACCCAAGTGTTATGAAGATGTGTTCCATATTCAGCATATTCACTAGAAGCAGAGATTTCCAGCTCAACATGTGGCAAAGCTAGCTCTAGGTGACAATAGTCATCATAACTGGAGTTATTAATAATGTCATGCACTGATAATTGTTCATCAAAATTCAAATGAAATTAGAACAAACTACAATTCTATAAGATAAGAAAATATATTTAAATGTTTTTTGCTTCTAAAATAATTGCTGATAGTACAGTTGGATTCCAATCTAAAAGATCACCATAGATACAGTAGCATAATGTTACTGGAATCTCCAGACATCTAAGATTCCTTTTTGAGAAATGTATCCATTATGAACCTTCATCCTAGAAAGCTATTTGTTTTAATGTACAAGCTAAGTAGTCCTATGGTACCACATTGCCTTATTATAACTAGTCCTATTGTATTATGCTAAATGGGCTACCCATAAATAGAATGAGCAAATATAATGCCAACCTCAGTTCATTACTATATGATCAAATACTTTCTAAGTTGCTGTTAGAAAAGTAACTAAACCTCACTAGCAGCTAGTACCTTGCCTACAGTACACATGGAACGTATCCCTTAAAATATTGAATCGAGTGTAAAAGCAGACTTACAGGTTACAGCAAGACCAGAACTATGTAGATTGGCTTCATACAATGTACGCTGAAGAGGGTGGATGGTTTACTTGCCTCAGGCCTGTAGTGGGGGTCACTGTCAATAAGATCTGAAGGAGTGTGTTGAGGTGATGTGATCTTGTTTGCAGATCGCTGAGTTGGAACGCGTCACAGACAGAGCAGTACCATTGTAGTCCAGTAGATGGAACTCCACTGTGGGGATAACCTGGAAAAAGGTAGTACTCAGTCGGTGTGCCCTTGGTAAGGGTTTTATCTGAGGTTAGAGTAAATAGCACAGGCATTACTATCCTCTGATATTATATTCTAACTGGTGATTATATTCTTAAACATCATTATACATTTCTGCATGACATCATTGTGTTTCCTATGTTTACTCTATGATTTTAGTTCCTTTCCTTTATAGCCTGATGATGCACACTGATGTACTTTTTATTTTATTTTATTTAGAAATATTAATATTGCAGTCATCAATGGTAAACCATGAATAAACTATATAAAACACAAGCCACAAAGGTTTCATTAAAACATTGGAAAGGACAATGAAGGTAGCAAAAAGCCAATATTCTCCGTTGAGGTATTTAAACATGGAAAATGAACCAAAATAATTGTACTCTGGATTAAAGTTAACCCGGATAAAAATAAAAATAAATAAAAACATAAACAAATGAAAACTGTCGTAGAGAAAGTGGATAATGAAAGAGAGTAATTGAATCTGATTCCAGCTTTGGGGAGAGAGAGAAAGAGACATAGGAAGTGAGGGTGTACTCCCGTCTGTCTGTCCTGCTAGTGCTGCATGGCGGGACTGCTACAGTTGTGCTACAGGGGAGACTGACTGTGGAGACTGACTGCAGCAGATAGCTGAGACGGACACGGCTGGATCCCTTGCCCCTGTGAGACGAGCGTTAGCCGGGCAGAGTTTACACTCTCTCAACGCAGGGTGATGGAAAAGCCAGATTATTCCTGTCAAAGTGCAGAGCAACAATGCAGCCTGGTACTTTGTTTCCCTATTTTCAAAGGATTTTGTTCTTTGATAAAGGCCTGGAAACGGTTAGTGACATGCTGGTGGGAACCTATGGAAAAGAATACACTTTCTATCAATTGTGTTGTTCTTATCCCAGAGTGGCGTTTGGTGGGTGTGGGAATAGCGTGCATTCTGGGCGCTGCTGCTCAGAGATAGCATTCAGAGGCCAGGGCACAGAACAGCTCGCATTCAGCCGAGGGAACCAGAGGCCTACACCGTCTGCCGCATTGTACACAGGAATGAACAATATATACACTATATTTGGTTTAGCGACAAAGAAACGAGGCAAGATTTGATAGTAAGGGTTTGGCAGGAAGGTTTGCAGAAAGCGTGTGTGTGTTCACTATTGCAATAATTCAATAACAACATTTTATGACCAATGTGCTAATAGCAATGAGACTCATCGGTAGGTCACGCTGACAGACACACGCACACGTACGTACGCACGCACGCACGCACACACACACACACACACACACACACACACACACACACACACACACACACACACACACACACACACACACACAGGCTACTTCATCTCACTGTCTGAGCAAGGGAGAGGAAATGAGAGGCATTTCCGCTAGTAGGATTTTGGGCATTCATTATTTCGGACTTTTCCTTAATTCTTACAAATTAATATATTTGTGCGACACATGGCTTACATGAAGGGAGCAATAGAAAAATGTCATGAGTGATAATTTCATTGATTATTGTTAATAATTAGTGTCTCTGGATGCAGCCTGGCTCCACAGACTCTCAATCCATTTAGTGTGCGGCTCATCAGATAACGTTGTGGGGCTCTAAGCACTTTTCATAAAACTTGGACCCACTGCTGCCACCCACAGAGACGCCACAGTGCATTGGGTAAATTAGTATTATGATTTTAACGGATAAATACCCGTTCCACCTAATTAATCCGCCACATCACAGGGGGATGTGACACCATGAGCCCAATAGATCAGAGAGCACAGATCAAAGCCTCCAGCGCTGTGAGAGTCCTACACAGGCAGAAAGGAGAAGCCTTGTTTATTTTTATGTACAGATGGTCAATGAACCAGTGGCTAAAGAATGTAGCAATACAGACCATTTTTGTTTATTCGCAGTTGACTAAAGGATAGTTTGTACCACCAACAAGCATGTACCTAATTAGGGAAGGGGGTTTGAATTTTAGGATTGAAATGTAAAAGCTTGTTGAACATGGGTGTTGTGTGGAACTGGTGATGTCCTCATTAGCATATGCCCACAAGCAGAGAGAGATGTGTCTGGATCCAGACTGTAGTTGTAGTACATTATTATATGGGAAGTAATCAATATGTTGGTAAAAGCACTGTTGATTTGGAAACCTTCAGTTACAATAGTGAATATTTTATCTGGACTATACAAACCCAAGATGGATTATTTTATTATCCAGAATATCAGAATATTCATCAGATCGTCAACATCTGGAGAAAAGGGGAGAAAAAACATATTTTCATATTCCTCAAAGGAAATTATTTAATCAGGCCACTTAACATTTTTGTTATAAATTGTGATCTCCTTGGGGGGATGTGTGTCCCTACAGTGTGGAGTAAAGTTCAAGGTTACTCCTGGATAAAGACAGAATTTACACAGCATTTTCCACCGGAAAACATCCATGATTTTATTGCAAATGACAACCCTCCGAGAGAACATGTAGAATACAGTAACTGCTGCATGGTTTGTTCTGCTTTCTTGTTATTGTGTCCTTTGTGTGTTTTATTGTGATTTTCCTGTATTTTATTACTCATTAATGTAGTTCTTTGTATTTTGAATCAATAAGGGTGAGTATATGATTGTGCCAATTAGTTAAAAATATAATATATAATCACCCTGGATAGGACCTGTGGAGCATTGGCCCTAAGAACTGCTCCCTGCATTTAGGCCTTAGGTGATGCTGAAGGAGAGCCTAAGTCCAGTTTACACAGGCAGCCCAATTCTGATATTTGTTTCACTAATTGGTCTTTTGACCAATCAAATCAGCTCTGAAAAAGATCTGATGTGAAAAGATCTGATGTGATTGATTAAAAGACTAATTAGTGGAAAAAAATATTAGAATTGGGCTGCCGGTGTAAACGCAGCTATAGAGATCCTAATTCTATGCCCTATGTACTGTATTAGTCCAGACATCAGTCTGCCACCCTCCCTCTGGTAATACTGTAGTTCTCAGATGTTTCTCACATTGTTTGATGAATGACGAGCAGATTCTGTGGATGACATGCACATTCTATTTTTGTATTCTTCACATACAATACATTTACAACGTTGTGTAAATGCTATGTTGCTGTTGCGCTACTTTGTCGGTTGGGAATGCCCTGCATTACAAAGAAAGCTGAATAAAAACATTGGCGTACCCTCAAACTGAAATAAGAAAGCGAGCTAGCCCTCTCTTTATTTAACACAAATTGGCTGAGTGCTCCCCAGAAAATGCAGTGTCCTGCCAAGTTTACCACATATTCACTGTTTACTGCTGGCTGTTGCACATGTGGTTTTTGCATACGCTCCCCTCTCCAAACTAAATCATCTGTGGTCCCTGGGCTTTCTTCTGGCATGCAGCATCGGTACCGCCACTGCCGCTGCGGCTTACATTTTTCAAGCAAAGAAAAGGCATTTGTATAAAATAATAATGACCATTTCAGACATTTATATTTCTGTGTCTGACTGTCATTTCTCTTTCCCTTTCTCTCACTCTCTCCATCTCCACCCAAGCTCCCTCCCTCCCTCCCTCCCTCCCTCTCTCATTCTCTTCCATTCTATTTTCTCAGTAGAAATGTCCCATAGCTTTTAATCTCTGGCCTCAGTCTTGTATGTCCTTGTCAGTGAAATTAAGTGACTGACAAGACCTGTGTTCCTCATCCTCTCCCTGTTACAGTCAATCCCCTCCACCCCCTGCATCTCCTGAGTCACAATGACCTGCTAAGGAAAAACACCATTATCACAACCACAGCCTACCAACCAAGCTGAGAATGGCTAGGGCTTGCACCTTCTCTCTGTAGACCAGTTCCCTAATGTCAAAGACTGGGTTTTGAGTGACTTGGGGCTGGACTCTCCCCTGAATAATTAATTTGAGAAGTATCAGAGTGCTTCATTAATATACTATTCAATTGGACACACCAAAACAAGACTATCCATTATACAGACATTTTCTTGAATAGAATAGCAGTTGTTCCTTTAGCCCTTGAGGCGATGAACAAGATGCATTTTAAACACATATCCCAAGGCCGTCACTCTCAGAAGCAGCAGCATAAGTTTCTCAACCAAAAGCAATGCTACACTAAACACTATCAGCAGCAGGGCAAGAGACAGTGCTCATAAACGCAAATTCTTCTACTTTGATTGACAGAGTTTAATCAGGAATGACGTACAGTATATTCCCCTTGCGAGATGAGACATGCACGCCTCTGTCGAACATCAAATAAACACAGACCTTACGACAAAAGGTCTTTCCAGCAGCTAAACTTGTTTTGTCTCTGTCTTGCTTTTGTACCAGCACGCCTACAGTCTCAGCAGAGTGTACATGTCACCATGCATTAAGAACGAGGAGTTTCAGGATGTTCCATTTAATCTCCTTGACTTCCCCAGTTAGCAGTGGAGCCGTGGAGCAGCCCAGGGAGCGCTAGCATCCTGTAGTAGAACAAAGCTGCAGACATGCTCTTTGCCTGAGGGGCCTGGGCTCCCTCTCACAGCCATGGTGTGCCAGCATGTAAAACAATGAGAAACCAGTCAGCTGACAAAGACACTAAGCTGCGCAGTCACTTTCGATGACAACAGAGTCTGTCTGGGACTGGAGCTGCAGCGCTAGAGGCAGCTTGGCCTTAGATTCCTAGAGATCTCAGAATACTGCACTATACTGTACTGCTACTTTGATGCAACATCTGTTAGAATAGGGAGGGTTACCAATAACATATTTCAAGTATCGTTTAATTCTAAAGCAAAGGGGGAAACAATATATTGATGTACAGTTTAAAATCCCATACCAAGCTTCAGGTTTTGAAAGTTTCTGTAAAATGTCAGACAACTACTGCCTGAGTGTTGTATGGTGCTGTGTGCTTGTAGTTCCACGTGTCACTCCTTTCAAGTGGAGGAGGGGGGTTAAGGACAGTATATACTCTGACCCAGTCAGATTGGTGCTGAGGGCCTGGGTTAAACAGGAGCAGATGCCTCGTCAGACAGATGCAGGGAGACGGGTGGGTGTTTCAGTTTCAGCTGAGCTCCAGTCTGGGTCTCTTCTCCTCTCCTCAGACAACCCAGCTCAGCTTTTCCTTCTCATGTAATGACCATCCACAACAAAATGACGCAATTGACCCCATGACCCCAGTGAGGATAATACAAACAATGTAATCAAGGCCAAGCATATTTGGAGTGTTTACATTAATCTAATTTAACTCTCAGCTTATGAAAATCCTGCTGATTTCCATACATGTCTTTTTGAACCGTATCTATTTTCCACCAGGTTTTGAGTTACGTTAAAGCTAGGAGTGACTCTCAGTGACATAGTACAGTGATAGAGACAATAAATCCATCAATAAAGCCTTGGTTGAAAATGTAGACATGTAAAGGCTATCTTGGTTGTATTGAGTGACTAGAGAGGGGGAAAACACCCTCTATATCGATGGTATCCTCCACAGAACAGTAACATTTCCAGTCGCCACAATCAAGTCAAAGACTCGTCAGGGGAGGTTTCTGTGACGCAGCCCTGACCTCCTCGTTCCCCTCATGATGGGGCCCCACTCTGGAGGGTCATATGGCCCACCTCTCCTCTCTGTCCGTCTGCATCCCTCTGTCTCCTCCTGCACGTATCACTTTTCTCATTAGCACAGAGCTGGCTGCTGGATGCAGGGCATGTCAGGAGGCATGTCTAGGAGCAACATGATATGACAAGAGCAGAGTGAGGGGTCGTGGACCAGGGCCCGGCATATGGTACTGATTAGGACTGAAGCACAGGGATTTCTATACAAACTACATAATCAGACAGACACTGAGCATCCTACCCACTAAACGCCATCACACATATATTACTTCCCTATTAGACGCCACAATCCTGCTGGAACACATTTTCTTCTTGTTATGGTACGAAATGTTCCATAGTTCTGCTAATGTTTATCACGGTTATTGACATATTTTAAGAGCTTGTTTGCCGACTTTGCCAGTTTCACCTGACATTTGTTGACAGTTATTACACTACCTCCTCACTGACTTTTTCATTAACTAAAAACATATTTTATGTTGAGTACCAAAAAGATGATAGAGATTATGATTGATTTGACATTTTTCCTTTGTAAGCCTCTACCAGAAAACCCCAATCATAAACTGGGACTTACTTGTTTGGAACATATATATCTGCTGGATGATGTTCTTGTAAACTAATTATAGGTCCTATATACAGGGACCTTGTCAAATGGTTATTGATTTCAGTGTGCACTGACAGTAAAAACCTATATTTAAAAAAGGAAATCACCAAATTATTCTACATATGAATGGAGTGATTTCAAACACACTCTGCCCGCTTTAGACCCACCCAGGGCACTGTGCAAAAACTCCCCCAAACAAAACTTAGTGTGCCACAGTCGACGGCAACATCTGGCTCCTGGTGTAGGAACATATTAGGATTAAATTAGGTAGAAATGAATAGGATGATACATGACAGGCTGCAGATGTTCAAAGCCGCGGTGTGAAAATCTGGGGGCAGAAAACGGCTTCATTAATTCTGCGTCTTACAGTAGGGCTGAAATGATGGGATCACGGGTTAGAAAAAAGGCTAATTAAATTCTGGAGCAGAGGCACAAAAAATAAATGTTTGTGGCTCCGCTATTCACCCTCGATATGTAGCAGGGGCACAATGTTTTGATTTGTTGTTAATTGAGCATGGGATAAAACGGAAGTGAATGGCCTGCTCTTTTGTTGATTGATAGGCAGGTGCAACATGAGACGTCTCTGTACAGAAATGCCTATCACATCAGTTTCACAGACACACCAGGTCTTTAGAGGAGCTACGTTAATGTTCTATTGACATTCAACTGAAGGTCCATCCTTATATCAGATTTCATATTAAGTTGGGGGGAAATGAACTTGTAGCCTGTAGCCTGTGATTACAGCTTGGGACCAAAACAAAAAAAACAGCTAGAGCAATTACTGTGGCAAATAACAACCATATCTAAATCACAATGAGATGGATTTTAGGGAGTGGGTGGGTCATACTGTGTGGACAACAACTCACAAATACTACAGAACAATTATTGGACTCAACAAACATGTCTACAAGGTTCTCATGCCGCTCTTCCTCCCCACCACTCCCTCACAATAGGACGGTCTCTGCTTCTCAACCACCATCCACAGCATGGATGGCTTCATTTCCCCTGCCAGTCACAAACCATCCCTTACACAATGGCAGTTATTCTATTAGGCTGACTAATAAGGCCCAGTGGTGTTATTAGACAAGGTGGGGTGCATGGCAGTGGCCCACTCCCCCGCTTAGCGCCCCTGGCAGGTAGGTACGCCAGTGCCTCAGACACATGCCATCACAGAACCAACCGCCAGTCTGTCTCTACTCTCAGGTGACAACAGGTTGCCATGGAGAACACTGCGAGACTTACCTGAGGAGGAAAATCCAATATAATGTAAACACGTCTAAATGGGACTTTGCTGGCTGCGGTACTTGTGTCTAAATGACTTGATCATGACTTCATTGTTGAATCAAAATTCTCTTAATTACAGCCTTGAGATCTATTATTTGGGTTTATTAACCTTCCGTGGTGTGGGGCTGCTTCTCCTCTAAATCACCAGGTCTCTCACTCCTCGTTAATGTCTGCTCTGCCTACATACACAGCTCCGGAGCCCAGCCAGGCCAAGTCTCATTTACACATTTTCACCAGCGTAATGTATAAGGGCTTTCTCTCCCTGCTGAGTACATTACAGCACTATGGAAGAAAAGTTACGAGTGAGTAGCTGTGTGACACCAATGCCAGGGTTAAACACACAGTGACCACGTTTACATGCGCACAGCATTCCGTATAATAGCTCATATCCCAGTTAAGGTCTTATTCAGGATAAGATGTTTACATGCACCTTTGATATCCCGCTCACGAGTATCCCTGTATCCATGAATAAACAGAATATTCCTAATTTGCCCAGAGATGGCATAATAATTTTTTTGCAGGGGGTGCAAATATAAAAATAAATGTCAGCCTCATTTACATATTTTTTCTGCTTACAATTTCTGACATTAGGAAGGCTATTTGTTAGTCAACTTGTCTATTATTAGATACATGCAGCTTCTCTTCTGTCATTACTTGATGCTCTAGAATGCTAAATAAAGAATGAATGCATCATGAACAATCTAGTTTACATCGGTAAAGTTGTCTTTTATTTCTGCTTCTCTTGCGGAGCGAAGATGTTTAGGGATCGTGGAGATTGTCCTCGCAAAATTTCCAAATTACAGTTTGTTGACCGGTTTTAAGGAAATGAAAAGCTGTGAAAACGATCCAACATGTTTCTGAAATTATTTAAGTTCGTCTTGGATGCTTATTTTATGTGGTTGAAAGTGAAAAACTGTCAGCTTTTATGTTGATGAAAAAGTACCCAATTGTCATACTTGAGTAAAAGTAAAGATTCCTTAATAGAAAATGACTCAAGTGTAAGTGAAAGTCACCCAGTAAAATACTACTTGAGTAAAAGTTTTTAAGTATCTGGTTATAAATATACTTAAGTATCAAATGTAATTGCTAAAATATACTTAAGTATCCAAAGTAAAAGTAAAAGTATAATAATTTCAAATTAGTTATATTAAATGAAAACTCCACCCCAAAACTATGTTTTGGTATTGGTTTCATTAGTCCATTGTTGACATAGTTCCAAAATCCTTTGCTTGTCAGCAATCAAGTTTTCAAGATATGTAACTTTCAAAAAACAGAAATCATCCCTGTATGATGCATTTTGCATCATATGATACGGAGATGAGTTATGTATTTTGAAAGTCTCCACTCAAATGTCATGTCTCCACACAAAATGTACATTTGGTCTATAATTTTACTGCAAGAAACACTTAATTCTGCAGGAGTTAATATTATAATATGCTACATGTGAGGCCTAAAGTCAGTGACAAGACTTCAGTTATTATTCCAACTATTACTCTTCCCATCTAAACTTGAACAGTCATACAACGCGAAACAGCCAGATGTTTACATGCCACAGTATCCCATCTAAGATCAGCATATCCCAGGCATCTTATTCGGGTTTCTCAAAACTGGGATACGAGCTTATTCTGGTTATTGTAAACGGGATATGATGTTTATATGCGTCAACTCAAAAACAGAATACTTGAGTATAACGAATAATAACGGGATATTGGTGTGCATGTAAATCCTCAGCCCTGCAAACTTACAATCACTTCTCTGCTGCTAGATCAAATGCCACATGAACAACTCCATAGTGCTATATTTAACAGGGGTGGTGGTTCACTGAAACAAGAGGGCAGTGACTCACTAAGGCAAACACTGCCTGTCTCTATATTGTCCAGAAGAAAACAGTGTCCATAGACAGCATATGTAAAAATAAGTAAAATGAGAGAAATCACTATAAGGGTGCCCCTCTTAGCAAAGTGATAATGGCATACTGGTAGGCAAAAGCACCCAATTTAAATACAATTCATGAATATAAAGAGCTCTCTTTTCTGTTCACTGGTTCTGGGAAGTGCAAAATAACTTTAAAAAACTGCTAACAGAGCAACAATAAACATAGAGGCTTTTAAGTGGATTGCATGGTTTATTCATAAGGACAACATTATTGTTTTTCCCCTGTTCACTTAAACAATTGACAGTGTTCAATTGTCAGCATACACAGTATACTTCAGAGAGATGAACAGAGATGATGATCATTACTAGACATGAGCTTCCTTTGCAGCAACAGGCTGCTTGCTGTCTGTCTCTTGGCTGGGTCCTCTCCAGAAGGAGTGTTTCTGGTTACAGTCCCATGCTGAGGACAGGTGAGTTATTTCACTGGCAGCCTTCTGCACATGACTGTGTTCACGGAGCACCCTATATAACGTTTTAAGTGTAGGCCTGCTCCTGAGCAGCGTCGCCGTGTTGGGTTCTGTGCCATACGTTCTGACAGATAGACAGACAGACAGATGGCTGAGAGGGATGTCTGCCCCGTCATTGCCTGTTCACGAGGATGAAAACTCACTGTAACATCTGACATGAGGGCCCACCTGTCCTGTCTGGTGGAGATTACATCTGGTGATACATACTGGACATAAGAAGTAGTACTCAGAGAATCTGACTGAAACAGACATATTCCAGAGGACGTGGGATAACTCGCTATAAAAATGTCCAACAGAATTATGGGTCTTGTCCAGACCACCACCACCATTGCTCCTATGAACACACACATGCACGTACTGTATGCACGCACACACACACACACACACACACACATCACACACACATTTAGACACACTTTCTAGCACACTCATTTTTTCTGGGCTGGCACTTACAACAGGAAACTGACAGTATTATGTGACACCACGGAATGTTCTAGAGAGCTGCAGCCTGGCAGCGCTGACCTACACCCAACAACAATGCCTCTTTTTGTCCTACTTTCCCCCCAATCCTCAACTCTCCTCTCAAATGCAGGTGGTGCTTTGCAATATACATCACTTTTTTCACCACTCGTAATTAAAATAAATGAAGTCAGTGTTCCTTATTACAAATCAAAGCACTCATGGGAATGCCACAACCCTCTATACACACTGCTTTACAAGTTAAAAGAACAGTATATTATATTCTCAAGCTGCGGGTTATACATGTCTTAGAGAACTTCTAAGCAGTTTGATTGAAAATAAAATGTGATTTGTGACCCAATTAAAATAGGGGATATACAAATGTAAAATAAAGGAACGTTTTGGGCATCTTTTCAGCTTTGTGACTGTGCCTCTTTTTGCTCCTAAGGGATGACCCAGTAAATATGAATACCATCTGATACACATTTTCAGTTCTTCTTTCAGGCTGAAGTCAGGAAATCCACATTCCAGTACTCAGTATAGGACGTGCACATATGCTATTTGCTAGTATACTGAATCTGAGTAATAATCCTGTTACTGCTCCTATCAGCACTTGATAAAGCCTTTTTAAAGATATATTAAAAACATTATCACATTCACAGCATAGGCTACATCAATCCAGATGTTTGACGTTCTAACGTTCTAGAACAAAAATACAGACAGTAAGAAGAACATGATATATACAGTAACAGTCAATACATAGCTTCAATGTGAGATAATGTTTTGTTATTACATGGTATAGACTGAAGTTCTTACTATACAGTACATTTCTGTGGGCTTCCTTATAAGTGATTTGGAAGTTAGAAAAACCCGGGGAACCTGCCAAGTATTCATTTGGTTTGAAGACCAATCTTCATTCTTTGGAAGCTTGAGTCACATTGGTCTATTCCAGAAGGGTTTTTATAACCAACAGCACAAAGGACTAAATTGTTGAGGGGTTTTGACGGTAGGTAGACGGTGCCTTTAGGTTATGAGTAAATTATGGTAAAGTGTTTTCTTTTGAAATGACCCAGATACTGCCCAAACCAAGAAATGTCTGGGCTGAAAAGTAATAAGGAGAGAATTAATATCTTTCAGATTCAAATCAAACTTCAGTGACATTTGAGTCTGTGTATGCGAGTGTGTGTGTGTGTGTGTGTGTGTGTGTGTGTGTGTGTGTGTGTGTGTGTGTGTGTGTGAGAGAGAGAGTAGGGGTTGGCGGGGGGCAAGAGGGAGAGAAGGAAAGAGGGAGAAAGAGAGGGAGGGAGATGAAACATAAGTGTGTGCGAGAGAGAGGGAGGGAGAGATACAATGGAAAAGGAAATGAGAGAGAGTGAGGGAAAGGGTAAGGGGGGGGGGGTGAGAGGGAAGGGGGGAGTGAGAGGAAAAAAGAGAGGGGGTAAGAGGGACAACTGTTAATGTTGTAGAGTTTCAGATTCCTAGAATATACATTTCAATATTAGATTTTATGGTACTATATATAGTATATACTATATACCATCACATAATCTGGAACAACATACAGTGGGGAAAAAAGTATTTAGTCAGCCACCAATTGTGCAAGTTCTCCCACTTAAAAAGATGAGAGAGGCCTGTAATTTTCATCATAGGTACACGTCAACTATGACAGACAAATTGAGAAACAAAAATCCAGAAAATCACATTGTAGGATTTTTAATGAATTTATTTGCAAATTATGGTGGAAAATAAGTATTTGGTCACCTACAAACAAGCAAGATTTCTGGCTCTCACAGACCTGTAACTTCTTCTTTAAGAGGCTCCTCTGTCCTCCACTCGTTACCTGTATTAATGGCACCTGTTTGAACTTGTTATCAGTATAAAAGACACCTGTCCACAACCTCAAACAGTCACACTCCAAACTCCACTATGGCCAAGAACAAAGAGCTTTCAAAGGACACCAGAAACAAAATTGTAGACCTGCACCAGGCTGGGAAGATTGAATCTGCAATAGGTAAGCAGCTTGGTTTGAAGAAATCAACTGTGGGAGCAATTATTAGGAAATGGAAGACATACAAGACCACTGATAATCTCCCTCGATCTGGGGCTCCACGCAAGATCTCACCCCGTGGGGTCAAAATGATCACAAGAACGGTGAGCAAAAATACCAGAACCACACGGGGGGACCTAGTGAATGACCTGCAGAGAGCTGGGACCAAAGTAACAAAGCCTACCATCAGTAACACACTACGCCGCCAGGGACTCAAATCCTGCAGTGCCAGACGTGTCCCCCTGCTTAAGCCAGTACATGTCCAGGCCCGTCTGAAGTTTGCTAGAGTGCATTTGGATGATCCAGAAGAGGATTGGGAGAATGTCATATGTTTTGGTAAAAACTCAACTCGTCGTGTTTGGAGGACAAAGAATGCTGAGTTGCATCCAAAGAACACCATACCTACTGTGAAGCATGGGGGTGGAAACATCATGCTTTGGGGCTGTTTTTCTGCAAAGGGACCAGGACGACTGATCCGTGTAAAGGAAAGAATGAATGGGGCCATGTATCGTGAGATTTTGAGTGAAAACCTCCTTCCATCAGCAAGGGCATTGAAGATGAAACATGGCTGGGTCTTTCAGCATGACAATGATCCCAAACACACCGCCCGGGCAACGAAGGAGTGGCTTCGTAAGAAGCATTTCAAGGTCCTGGAGTGGCCTAGCCAGTCTCCAGATCTCAACCCCATAGAAAATCTTTGGAGGGAGTTGAAAGTCCGTGTTGCCCAGCGACAGCCCCAAAACATCACTGCTCTAGAGGAGATCTGCATGGAGGAATGGGCCAAAATACCAGCAACAGTGTGTGAAAACCTTGTGAAGACTTACAGAAAACGTTTGACCTGTGTCATTGCCAACAAAGTATTGAGAAACTTTTGTTATTGACCAAATACTTATTTTCCACCATAATTTGCAAATAAATTCATTAAAAATCCTACAATGTGATTTTCTGGATTTTGTTTTCTCATTTTGTCTGTCATAGTTGACGTGTACCTATGATGAAAATTACAGGCCTCTCTCATCTTTTTAAGTGGGAGAACTTGCACAATTGGTGGCTGACTAAATACTTTTTATCCCCGCTGTAAATCCCTCTGAATCAGATAAAGCATCACTTCAGACAGTTGTCTTTGTATAGTCTTTAATGGTGTATATTAGGGGTCCCCAACTGACGGCCCGCCAGTTATTTATAATTATGTTCTGGCCCCCGACCATCCGCAAAGAAAAAAATTGGCCCGTGGCTGAATCTAGTTGATGATCCCTGATGTATATGGTGAAACAGGTTCTCAGTTGTTGCAAATTTTCCAGTAAGATTGATGATTTAAATTCTTTTAAATAATAATGTTTTGTAACTTGAAAGGAAGTTGACTTTAAGAGACAGCGGTAAGTGAATTTAGCTGATCATATTCTATATTCAGGTCAATGTCACGCTGTTGATTCAGATGCGGTATGTCTCATTACAGTCATTATTTCATTATCAATAGTGATCATATCAGCAGACCAAAAACAGAATCAAAGATGCATGATTACATTTATATAAATCAGGTGTAAGGACCATGAAAATCGCAGAACGACAACACAACACAACATTTGAAAGAAGTCAGATCCTCTGAGGGAGAAATAACCATATAAGCAAATAACTAATTGATTTCAAAGCTCAACAAATAGCAGTAAAAGTAATCAGAAGCAGAATATTCCTCTAATGGTTTGTCTACAAACAACATTTTGCCTTAGCCTAAATTCAGCTGAGGTAAACTGTTTTTTTGCAGTGGCTGATTGAGCTGTATTTGCCTACTTGTCCTGATATGAGGGATTTGAGGCTTGCCTTGGCTACACTGGGGTTTCATCCACACAGCAGGAAGGAGATAAAAAGAGGGAAAATCACAGCGCATTAAAAACAAATCTACTGGGGGATGTAGCAGCTTAGGATAGCCAAGACGATTAAGGGGTCAATGGTCGTACCGCAGGTGGAACGTGCCTGATGCTTCTCACCTTGGCCCAATGGAGACAGTGCCAAAACGCATCTCTCAAAACCACAAACACTCATAGAAGGTCAACATACTGAAGGTCAATCACAGGAGGTTGGTGGAACCTTAATTGGGGAGGACGGGCTCGTGGTAATGGCTGGAGCGGAGTGAGTAAGTTGAATGGTATCAAATACATCAAACACATGGCTTCCATGTGTTTGATGCCATTCCATTTGCTCTGTTCCAACCATTATTATGAGCCATCCTCCCTTCAGCAGCCTCCACTGAGGTCAATGCAAACTTAGATAATGACAATCAAACACAGCCGTACAGTCAACAGATCTCAATGTATTCAGTGATGCTCAGAAAATTCCCCATCATATGATTCAAATCGATTTATGCTCAGAGCATCTTTCAACTGAGCACTGCTAGCCCCATACAGATTGCAGCCTTTAAGCAATTGAATATTGTGCACTGAAAAGTCTTTCAAATCCTCTAAGAGAGAGTGGCGTGAAGTTTTGTGGAAACAGAAGATCAGATTGGAGGAAGGGGGTTAGAACTAAAGCAATCACTGTGGAGCCATCAGTGGCTGGACAGACAGACAGGAAGCAGAGAGAAGGCCCCCTAGGCTGGGTTTCCTCATGGCTATCAGGCCTTTGTGTTGACTTGCCTTTAGTTAAAAGAGCACCTTGGTTGAACACCATAGCACCCGATTTATTAAAAACTGTTTAGTGAAGAGACGATTTGTAATTTCGGCAATGTCCTCTGTTATTTTGATTGCGGATCACCCGAGTAAATAATAGTCATGTTCCAGACTGACTAGGTAAGGTGCTGTCACGATCGTTGAAAGACGGGTCAGACCAAGGTGCAGCGTGTTATGCGTACATATTTATTAATGAAGATAAACACTTGATAAAACAACAAAAGCAACGTAACGTGAAGTCCTATGGGCTATACTCACAACAAGCCAAACCAGAACAAAAACAAGATCCCACAACTAAGGTAGACCACCAGGCTACTTAAGTATGATCCCCAATCAGAGACAACGAGCGACAGCTGCCTCTGCTTGGGAATCACACCCGGCCAAACATAGAAAGATCAACCTAGATCTACAACATAGAAATACACTAACATACAGTGGGGAAAAAAAGTATTTAGTCAGCCACCAATTGTGCAAGTTCTCCCACTTAAAAAGATGAGAGAGGCCTGTAATTTTCATCATAGGTACACGTCAACTATGACAGACAAAATGAGGAAAAAAGATCCAGAAAATCACATTGTAGGATTTTTAATGAATTTATTTGCAAATTATGGTGGAAAATAAGTATTTGGTCAATAACAAAAGTTTCTCAATACTTTGTTATATACCCTTTGTTGGCAATGACACAGGTCAAACGTTTTCTGTAAGTCTTCACAAGGTTTTCACACACTATTTTGCCCCATTCCTCCATGCAGATCTCCTCTAGAGCAGTGATGTTTTGGGGCTGTCGCTGGGCAACACGGACTTTCAACTCCCTCCAAAGATTTTCTATGGGGTTGAGATCTGGAGACTGGCTAGGCCACTCCAGGACCTTGAAATGCTTCTTACGAAGCCACTCATTCGTTGCCCGGGCAGTGTGTTTGGGATCATTGTCATGCTGAAAGACCCAGCCACGTTTCATCTTCAATGCCCTTGCTGATGGAAGGAGGTTTTCACTCAAAATCTCACGATACATGGCCCCATTCATTCTTTCCTTTACACGGATCAGTCGTCCTGGTCCCTTTGCAGAAAAACAGCCCCAAAGCATGATGTTTCCACCCCCATGCTTCACAGTAGGTATGGTGTTCTTTGGATGCAACTCAGCATTCTTTGTCCTCCAAACACGACGAGTTGAGTTTTTACCAAAAAGTTATATTTTGGTTTCATCTGACCATATGACATTCTCCCAATCCTCTTCTGGATCATCCAAATGCACTCTAGCAAACTTCAGACGGGCCTGGACATGTACTGGCTTAAGCAGGGGGACACGTCTAGCACTGCAGGATTTGAGTCCCTGGCGGCGTAGTGTGTTACTGATGGTAGGCTTTGTTACTTTGGTCCCAGCTCTCTGCAGGTCATTCACTAGGTCCCCCCGTGTGGTTCTGGGATTTTTGCTCACCGTTCTTGTGATCATTTTGACCCCATGGGGTGAGATCTTACGTGGAGCCCCAGATCAAGGGAGATTATCAGTGGTCTTGTATGTCTTCCATTTCCTAATAATTGCTCCCACAGTTGATTTCTTCAAACCAAGTTGCTTACCTATTGCAGATTCAGTCTTCCCAGCCTGGTGCAGGTCTACAATTTTGTTTCTGGTGTCCTTTGACAGCTCTTTGGTCTTGGCCATAGTGGAGTTTGGAGTGTGACTGTTTGAGGTTGTGGACAGGTGTCTTTAATACTGATATCAAGTTCAAACAGGTGCCATTAATACAGGTAACGAGTGGAGGACAGAGGAGCCTCTTAAAGAAGAAGTTACAGGTCTGTGAGAGCCAGAAATCTTGCTTGTTTGTAGGTGACCAAATACTTATTTTCCACCATAATTTGCAAATAAATTCATAAAAAATCCTACAATGTGATTTTTTGGATTTTTTTTCCTCAATTTGTCTGTCATAGTTGACGTATACCTATGATGAAAATTACAGGCCTCTCTCATCTTTTTAAGTGGGAGAACTTGCACAATTGGTGGCTGACTAAATACTTTTTTTTCCCCACTGTAGATCTCAACAGAAAACTCACACCCTGACCCAACCTACAAGAGTTCTCTCGATCAGGGCGTGACAGGCGCCTGCGCAGTTCCCACCCAGTTGTTTAACATAGCAGTCAACCTATTTCCTGTAGTCTCAAAATTATTCAACGTTTTATTTCATGTAATACAGTTTATTTTAAAATGTTTCACCTTTATTTAACCAGGTAAGCCAGTTGAGAACAAGTTCTCATTTACAACTGCGACCTGGCCAAGATAAAGCAAAGCAGTGCGATAAAAACAACAACAACACAGAGTTACATATGGAATAAACAAAATGTACAGTCAAAAACACAATAGAAAATCTATATACAGTGTAAGCAAATGTAGTAAGTTATGGAGGTAAGGCAATAAGTAGGCCATAGTGCACAATAATTACAATTTAGTATTAACACTGGAGTGATAGATGTGCAGAAGATGATGTGCAAATAGAGATACTGGGGTGCAAATGAGCAAAATAAATAACAATGTAAATAACAATATGGGGATGAGGTAGTTGGGTGGGCTGATTACAGATGGGCTGTATACAGGTGCAGTGATCGGTAAGCTGCTCTGACAACTGATGCTTAAAGATAGTGAGGGAGATAAGTGTCTCCAGCATCAGAGATTTTTGCAGTTTGTTCCAGTCATTTGCAGCAGAGAACTGGAAGGAATGGCGGCCAAAGGAGGTGTTGGCTTTGGGGATGACCAGTTGTGACGTTCTGGCTCCGGGACTCTTAGTAGTGAGCCAGGGTTGTCATTTTCATTTGGGTGTATTTCTATGTGGGATCTAGTTGTTTCATTTCTATGTTTGGTTTTCATGTTGATTAGTCAGATGACTCCCAATCGGAGGTAACGAGTGTCAGCTGTTCGGCTCGTTATCTCTGATTGGGAGCCATATTTATACGGTGTGGTTTCACCTTGGTTTTGTGGGGTTTTGTTTCCTTGTTGCTGTTTAGTCATTATCAGTATTGGACTTCACTTTCGTCATATTTGGTTTGTTGTTTTGATCGTGGTTTCTTTATAATAAAGTCTACGATGTTCGCTCAACACGCTGCGCTTTGGTCTCCTCCTTTCGACGATCGTGACAGAAAAACCCACCACAAAAGGACCAAGCAGCGCGTCCAGGAGCAAAGGGTCTGGACATGGGAGGAACTGTTGGACGGTAAAGGGTCCTGGACTTGGGAGGAGATCCTGGATGGTATGGATCGCCGACCATGGAGCGAGACGGTGGAGAGGCGACGGCGAGAGGAGCAACGGCATCGGCAGGGCCATCGTCGGAAGGACGGGAGGCAACCCCAAAAACTTTTTTGGGGGGGCACATGGCTTGGGCGGCTGGGCAGCAGGAGGCTGCCACAGGGAGAAAAGGAGAGAAGGCTAACGGAGTACGGGAGCCATTGGCGAGTAGAGGGAGGGAAGTGTTTGTGGCACGGCGTGAAAGACTGATGTGTGTTGCCAGTCCGGTCCGGCCCGTTCCTGATCCTCGGTTGAGGCCAGTGGTGTGTGTTCCCGGTACGGACCGGCCTGTTCCTACTCCAAGCACCAGGTCCACGGTGTGCTACACCAGCCCGGCCCGGCCTGTTCCGGCCACTCGCACCAGGGATGCGGTGCGCGTCGCCAGCCCAGCCCGGCCTGTTCCTGCTCCACGCACCAGGGATAGGGTGCGCTTCGCCAGCCCGGCCCGGCCTGTTCCGGCCACTCGCACCAGGGATACGGTGCGCGTCGCCAGCTCAGCCCGGCCTGTTCCTACTCCACGCACCAGGGATACGGTGCGCTCGCCAGCCCGGCCCGGCCTGTTCCGGCCACTCGCACCAGGGATACGGTGCGCGTCGCCAGCCCAACCCGGCCTGTTCCTACTCCACGCACCAGGGATACGGTGCGCTTCGCCAGCCCGGCCCGGCCTGTTCCGGCCACTCGCACCAGGGATACGGTGCGCGTCGCCAGCCCAGCCCGGCCTGTTCCTGCTCTCCGCACTAGGCCTTATGTGCGTCCCCAGGGTCCAGCATGCCCTGTTGCTGCTCTCCGCACTAGGCCTTATGTGCGTCCCCAGGGCCAAGCATGCCCTGTTGCTGCTTCCCCGCACTAGCCCTGAGATGCGTGTCCTCAGCCCGGTACCTCCAGTTCCGGCACCACGCATCAGGCCTACGGTGCGTCCCCAGGGCCAAGCATGCCCTGTTGCTTCTCCCGCACTAGCCCTGAGATGCGTGTCCTCAGCCCGGTACCTCCAGTTCCGGCACCACGCACCAGGCCTACGGTGCGCCTCAGACGGCCAGAGTCTGCCGTCTGCCCAACGGGGCCTGAACTGTCCGTCTGCCCAACGCCGTCTGAACTGCCCGTCTGCCCAACGGCGCCTGAACTGTCCGTCTGCCCAACGCCGTCTGAACTGCCCGTCTGCCCAACGGCGCCTGAACTGCCCGTCTGCCCAACGCCCGTCTGAACTGTCCGTCTGCCCAACGCCGTCTGAACTGCCCGTCTGTACTGAGCCTGCAAAGCCGCCCGTCTGCCATGAGCCTTCAGAGCCGTCCGCCAGACCGGAGCCGCTAGAGCTCTCCGCCAGACAGGATCAGCCAGAGCCTTCCCGCCAGACAGGATCAGCCAGAGCCTTCCGCCAGACAGGATCAGCCAGAGCCTTCCGCCAGACAGGAGCAGCCAGAGCCTTCCGTCAGACCGGATCAGCCAGAGCCTTCCGCCAGACAGGAGCAGCCAGAGCCTTCCGCCAGACGGGGATCAGCCAGAGCCTTCCGCCAGCCATGAGCAGCCAGATCCATCAGCCAGCCATGAGCAGCCAGATCCGTCAGCCAGCCATGAGCAGCCAGATCCGTCAGCCAGCCATGAGCCGCCCAGCCAGGATCCGCCAGAGCCGTCCAGCCAGGATCCGCCAGAGCCGTCCAGCCAGGATCCGCCAGAGCCGTCCAGCCAGGATCCGCCAGAGCCATCCAGCCAGGATCCGCCAGAGCCGCCCAGCCAGGATCCGCCAGAGCCGTCCCCGCCAGGATCCGCCAGAGCCAGCCAGCCAGGATCCGCCATTTAGTCAGGTGCTGCCCCTTAGTCAGGTGCTGTCCCTTAGTCCGGTGCTGCCCCTTATCCTGGTGCTGCCCCTTAGTCCGGTGCTGCCCCTTATCCTGGTGCTGCCTCTTAGTCCGGTGCTGCCCCTTAATCCAGGTGGGTTTAAGTGGAGGGTGGTCATTGGGAGGAGGTTAAGAAAGCGGGTAGTAACTATAGTGGGGTGGTGGTCAAGCCCGGAGCCGGAACCGCCTCCGGGGAGCAACACCCACCCAGCCCTCCCCTATTGTAGGGTTGTGAGGCGCGGTCGCAGTCCGCGCCTTTAGGGGGGGGTACTGTGACGTTCTGGCTCCGGGACTCTTAGTAGTGAGCCAGGGTTGTCATTTTCATTTGGGTGTATTTCTATGTGGGATCTAGTTGTTTCATTTCTATGTTTGGTTTTCATGTTGATTAGTCAGATGACTCCCAATCGGAGGTAACGAGTGTCAGCTGTTCGGCTCGTTATCTCTGATTGGGAGCCATATTTATACGGTGTGGTTTCACCTTGGTTTTGTGGGGTTTTGTTTCCTTGTTGCTGTTTAGTCATTATCAGTATTGGACTTCACTTTCGTCATATTTGGTTTGTTGTTTTGATCGTGGTTTCTTTATAATAAAGTCTACGATGTTCGCTCAACACGCTGCGCTTTGGTCTCCTCCTTTCGACGATCGTGACACCAGTGAGATATACCTGCTGGAACGCATATTACGGGTAGGTGTTGCTATGGTGACCAATGATCTAAGATAAGGCGGGGATTTTCCTAGAAGTGATTTATAGATGACCTGGAGCCAGTGGGTTTGGCGACGAATATGTAGTGAGGGCCAGCCAACGAGGTCACAATGGTGGGTAGTATATGGGGCTTTGGTGACAAAACGGATGGCACTGTGATAGACTACATCCAATTTGCTGAGTAGAGTGTTGGAAGCTATTTTGTAAATGACATCGCCGAAGTCAAGGATCGGTAGGATAGTCAGTTTTATGAGGGCATGTTTAGCAGCATGAGTGAAGGAGGCTTTGTTGCGAAACAGGAAGCCGATTCTAGATTTAACTTTGGATTGGAGATGCTTAATGTGAGTCTGGAAGGAGAGTTTACGGTCTAACCAGACACCTAAGTATTTGTAGTTCATATTCTAAGTCAGACCCGCCGAGAGTAGTGATTCTAGTTGAGCGGGCGGGTGCAAGCAGCGTTCGATTGAAGAGCATGCATTTAGTTTTACTAGTGTTTAAGAGCAGTTGGAGGCCACGGAGAGGTTTGTTAACACAGTGTCCAATGATGGGCCAGATGTATACAAAATGGTGTCGTCTGCGTAGAGGTGGATCTGAGAGTCACCAGCAGCAAGAGCGACATCATTGATATACACAGAGAATAGAGTTGGCCCGAGAATTGAACCCTGTAGCACCCCCATAGAGACTGCCAGAGGTCCAGACAACAGGCCCTCCGATTTGACACATTGAACTCTATCTGAGAAGTAGTTGGTGAACCAGGCGAGGCAGTCATTTGAGAAACCAAGGCTATTTAGTCTGCCAATAAGAATGCTGTGATTGACAGTGTAAAAATACTTGGCCAGGTCAATGAAGAAGGCTGCACAGTACTGTCTTTTATCGATCGCGATTATTATATAGTTTAGGACCTTGAGCGTGGCTGAGGTGCACCCATGACCAGCTCGGAAACCAGATTGCATAGCGGAGAAGGTACGGTGGGATTCGAAATGGTCGGTGATCTGTTTGTTAACTTGGCTTTCAAATACTTTCGAAAGGCAGGGCAGGATGGATATAGGTCTGTAACAGTTTGGATCTAGAGTGTCACCCCCTTTGAAGAACGGGATGACCGCGGCAGCTTTCCAATCTCGAAAGAGAGGTTGAACAGGCTAGTAATAGGGGTTGCGACAATGTCAGCAGCTAATTTTAGAAAGAAAGGGTCCAGATTGTCTAGCCCAGCTGATTTCTAGGGGTCCAGATTTAGCAGCTCTTTCAGGACATCAGCTATCTGAATTTAGGTGGAGAAGCGGGGGGGAGGGGGGCATGGGCAAGTTGCAGCGGAGGGTGCAGAGCTGGTGGCCGAGGTAGGGGTAGCCAGGTGGAAAGCATGGCCAGCCGTAGCAAAATGCTAATTGAAATTCTTGATTATCTTCGATTTTTCGGTGGTGACAGTGTTTCCTAGTGCAGTGGCTGGCTGGGAGGAGGTGCTCTTACTGTCCATGGACTTTACAGTGTCCCAATTTTTTTTGAATTAGTGCTACAGGATGCACATTTCTGTTTGAAAAAGCTAGCCTTGTTGCATATCGCGGGGGCTGTTCGATGCTAATGCAGTACGCCACAAGATGTTTTTGTGCTGGTCAAGGGCAGTCAAGTCTTGGGTGAACCAGGGGCTATATCTGTTCTTAGTTCTGAATTTTTTGAATGGGGCATGCTTATTTAAGATGGAGAGGAAAGCACTTTTGAAGAACATCCAGGCATCCTCTACTGACGGAATGAGGTCAATATCCATCCAGGATACCCGGGCCAGGTCTATTAGAAAGCCTGCTCGCTGAAGTGTTTTAGGGAGCGTTTGACAGTGATGAGGGGTGGTCGTTTGACCACGGACCCATTACGGACGCAGGCAATGAGGAAGTGATCGCTGAGATCCTGGTTGAAGACAGCGGAGGTGTATTTAGAGGGTAAATTAGTCAGGATGATATCTATGATGGTGCCCATATTTACGGATTTAGGGTTGTACCTGGTAGGTTCCTTGATAATTTGTGTGAGATTGAGGGCATCTAGTTTAGATTGTAGGACGGCCGGGGTGTTTGGCATATCCCAGTTTAGGTCACCAAGCAGTACGAACTCTGAGGATAGATGGGGGGCAAGCAATTCACATATGGTGTCCAGGGCACAACTGGGGGCTGAGGGGGGGCTGTAGCAAGTGGCAACAGTGAGAGACTTATTTCCGGAAAGGTGGATTTTTAGAAGTAGAAACTCAAACTGTTTGGGCACAGACCTGGATAGTATGATAGAGCTCTGCAGGCTATCTCTACAGTAGATTGCAACTCCGCCCCCTTTGGCAGTTCTATCTAGACGGAAAATGTTGTAGTTCGGGATGGACATTTCTGCATTTTTGGTGGCCTTCCTAAGCCAAGATTCAGACACTGCCAGAACATCAGGGTTGGCAGAGTGTGCTTAACGCAGTGAATAACTCAAACTTTGGGAGGAGGCTTCTGATGTTAACATGCAAGAAACCAAGGCTTTTACGGTTACAGAAGTCAACAAATAATAGCGCCTGGGGGGTAGGAGTGATACTGGGGGCTACAGGGCCTGGGTTAACCTCTACATCACCAGAGGAACAGAGGAGGAATAGAATAAGGATACGGCTAAAGGCTTTAAGAACTGGTCTTCTAGTGCGTTGGGTACAGAGAATAAAAGGGGCTGATTTCCGGGCGTTGTAGAATAGATTCAGGGCATTATGTACAGACAAGGATATGGAAGGATATGAATATAGTGGAGGTACACCTAAGCATTGGGTAACGATGAAAGAGATAGCATCACTGGAGGTACCGATTGAGCCGTTCTCCGAGTGTATGAGGGGTGGGACAAAGGAGCTCTCTGAGGCTGGTTGAGCGGGACTGGGGGGTCTACAGTGAAATTGTATAATAAGAACTAACCCAAACAGCAATATGCTAGGCATATTGACATGGGAGAGAGGCATAACGCAATCACAGGTGTTATTCGAGAGGGCTAAGACAACAACTGGTAATGGCAACGAAAGTTTTGGCTGAGGCTAAACAGATAAACAGGATGGGGTACCGTGTAAAGGAACAGTCCAGCAGGCATTAGCTGTATAGCTGAGTGATCATAAGGTCCAGTGAAAAGCAATAAGTTGTCAAGGGGTGCTGAAGGTGGGTGGGGTGCATGAATCAAGCGCAGGACGCAGAAGCTCAGTCCAAAAGACTTTAGTGCAATAATCACGTAGAAAATAAGCACAATAAGCCCGAAGGCGAAATCACGGTGCACACAGGCGTCAAACAAACGGCGCACTAACATGTGCGAAAACCCTCTCCAAAACACTGGAGGGAAGTACGTAGCTCCAACACGAAAACAGAAGAGCAATCACACACAAAGACAAACACAACCAACGATAACTAAATAGGACACTAACGAGGACTAACAAGACACAGGTGTACAACATAAAGACAAAACCAAACGAACATGAAACATCGATCGGTGGCAGCTAGTACTCCGGGGACGACGACCGCCGAAGCCTGCCCGAACCAGGAGGAGGAGCAGCCTCGGCCGAAACCGTGACATAAGTAAGATTGGGAGCAGTTCGTAGGCTGCTACAGCACAGGCGAGCAGGAGGCACGGCTGTTGAATGCGCGTGCTAGCGGGCCGGGGCTAGCAGATGGATCTTCGTGGTCGTCGCAACGGGAAGCCTGTTGAAACCACATCAGACGATTACGTCGGCAGACCAGTCGTGATGGCTCGGCGGGGCTCCGTGTCGACACTAGGAGGTCCCGTCCGGTTGACAGAGAGGTAGATAGCCGGGAGATGGGCCTGGCTCGAGGCTAGCTCAAGGCTAACTGGTACGTTGGGACAGTGGTGATTAGCCAACAACAGCCATTCGGTTGCAGTTAGCTAGTTGCCATGGTCCGGTGTTAAGGTCCAGTGATTCAGTGATTCTGGCAGAAAATCCGATATGCTCTGGGTCGATAGCACGCTGTGCAGACTGGCCGATAATTGTCCAGGCTAGAGCTGGCTAGTAGGTAGTGCAGGTCACGGACAGTGGTGAAGACCGCTAACGGTGGCTAATAGCAAGTAGCTAGTTAGCTGGCTAGCTGGCTAGTTTCAGCCGTAGGTTCTTGATAAAAAATAAAGAAATAATAGAATCCGTTCCACATTGGGTGAGGCGGGTTGCAGCAAAGTATATTTAGTTAAAGGATGGAAAGTGAGATAGAGAAATATATACGAAAAAAAGACAAAAAACTAAAAAAAACAGGCTATTTACACGAGGACACAACAGAATACACGACAATACTGCTATGCCATCTTGGACTACTTCAAATGGAGCACACTTTTTTAATAACATGTATTAAATCATATGAAATATTGTCATTAAAATAATTTGACTCGCCTGGATGCACATATCAACTTTGAAACATGTTTTTCTTTGTTTGGGCTAATGGCTAGGCTACTGCAGCTTTAAGCACCTGAGCACATGGAACTTGGATGGCTAATAGCCTGCAATTCACACCTCCAATGTAGATGGATCTCATTACCATAACTCTCAGGGCTCAGACACCCTTTCTCACCAAACATTCCTTTGTTAATTGAGCAGCTTTGCTGCGTGAGCTAGGTGGTGGAGACCAACTTCAGTGCTACGCAATTCACGGCCATTTCGCCGAAGCAGGCGATGACTCTACTCAGAGAGGAAGAGTTAAAGCGAGAGGTTTCACTCTCGCCAAAATCTGTCCAATGAGTTTCTATGGGTTTATTTTGGACCAAAGCCTGTCGTCTGCTTTCCCACATACAGTGGGGGAAAAAAGTATTTAGTCAGCCACCAATTGTGCAAGTTCTCCCACTTAAAAAGATGAGAGAGGCCTGTAATTTTCATCATAGGTACACGTCAACTATGACAGACAAATTGAGAAAAAAGATTCCAGAAAATCACATTGTAGGATTTTTAATGAATTTATTTGCAAATTATGGTGGAAAATAAGTATTTGGTCACCTGCAAACAAGCAAGATTTCTGGCTCTCACAGACCTGTAACTTCATCTTTAAGAGGCTCCTCTGTCCTCCACTCGTTACCTGTATTAATGGCACCTGTTTGAACTTGTTATCAGTATAAAAGACACCTGTCCACAACCTCAAACAGTCACACTCCAAACTCCACTATGGCCAAGACCAAAGAGCTGTCAAAGGACACCAGAAACAAAATTGTAGACCTGCACCAGGCTGGGAAGACGGAATCTGCAATAGGTAAGCAGCTTGGTTTGAAGAACTCAACTGTGGGAGCAATTATTAGGAAATGGAAGACATACAAGACCACTGATAATCTCCCTCGATCTGGGGCTCCACGCAAGATCTCACCCCGTGGGGTCAAACATTTTGCTAGAGTGCATTTGGATGATCCAGAAGAGGATTGGGAGAATGTCATATGGTCAGATGAAACCAAAACAGAACTTTTTGGTAAAAACTCGTGTTTGGAGGACAAAGAATGCTGAGTTGCATCCAAAGAACACCATACCTACTGTGAAGCATGGGGGTGGAAACATCATGCTTTGGGGCTGTTTTTCTGCAAAGGGACCAGGACGACCCGTGTAAAGGAAAGAATGAATGGGGCCATGTATCGTGAGATTTTGAGTGAAAACCTCTTTCTATCAGCAAGGGCATTGAAGATGAAACGTGGCTGGGTCTTTCAGCATGACAATGATCCCAAACACACCGCCCGGGCAACGAAGGAGTGGCTTCGTAAGAAGCATTTCAAGGTTCTGGAGTGGCCTAGCCAGTCTCCAGATCTCAACCCCATAGAAAATCTTTGGAGGGAGTTGAAAGTCTGTGTTGCCCAGCGACAGCCCCAAAACATCACTGCTCTAGAGGAGATCTGCATGGAGGAATGGGCCAAAATACCAGCAACAGTGTGTGTAAACCTTGTGAAGACTTACAGAAAACGTTTGACCTGTGTCATTGCCAACAAAGGGTATATAACAAAGTATTGAGAAACTTTTGTTATTGACCAAATACTTATTTTCCACCATAATTTGCAAATAAATTCATTAAAAATCCTACAATTTTTAATTTTGTCAGTCATAGTTGACGTGTACCTATGATGAAAATTACAGGCCTCTCTCATCTTTTTAAGTGGGAGAACTTGCACAATTGGTGGCTGACAATACTTTTTTCCCCCACTGTATGGGACAACGACTCCCATTGTTAGGGCGGAGACATGAGCATCTCGTCATTATATACAGATCTCTGCCACTTGTACACTTTTTTTGGATTTGAACCCAGCGTGAACCAGCACAGTTAGCCCAATTGGTTGTTGCGGGGGGAAAAAATACCACGTTAGCTACCGCCTGTGACACGACCGTGATACAGTTGGTAGCCCTTCACATCAGGAGCATATACACATATACAGTTTATTAGGTACACCCCATTCACGAAAATGTTTAGATCCTACAGACAGTGAGTCACGTGGCTGTAGCTTGCGATATAAAGCAGGCAGACACGCATCAAGGCATTCAGTTACTGTTCGATTGAACGTTAGAATGGGCAAAACAAGTGACCTAAGCGACTTTGAGCATGGTATGATTGTCGGTGCCAGGCGCGCCGGTTCCAGTATCGCAGAAATGACCGACCTCCTGGGCTTTTCAGACACGACAGTGTCTAGGGTTTATCGACAATGGTGTGACAAACAAAACCCAGTCAGCGGTAGTCCTGTGGGCAAAAACAACTAGTTGATGAGAGGTCTAAGGAGAATGGCAAGAATCGTGCAAGCTAACAGGCAGGCCACAAACAGGCAAATAACGGCGCAGCACAACACTGGTGTGCTGAACGGCATCTCGGAATGCACAACTCGTCGCTCCTTGTCATGGATGGGCTATTGCAGCAGACGACCACACCGGGTTAGACTATTATCAGCTAAAACCAAGAAGAAGCGACTCCAGTGGGCACGAGATCACCAACACTGGACAATCGAGGAGTGGAAAAACATCACCTGGTCTGACGAATCACGGTTCCTGTTGCATCACGCTGATGGCAGAGTCAGGATTTGGCGTAAGCAGCATGAGTCCATGGCCCCATCCTGCCTGATGTCAACGGTACAGGCTGTTGGCGATGGTGTAATGGTGTGGGGAATGTTTTCATGGCACACGTTAGGTCCCTTGATACCAATTGAGCAATGTTTCAGTGCCCCGAAGAATTCAGGTTGTTCTGGAGGCAAAGGGGGGGTCCGACACGGTACTAGATGGTTCTACCTAATAAATACCTCAGTGGTACCTCGATACAACACCAGTGCACTGGTTGCCGGCTTATCGACTCGTCGTGCAGCCCAATCAGCCACGCAAAACATCCTTGAGTGGCAACAAATCTGCCCAATTAGCTGATTCGCTTTCCATACACCCACTCCTTTCGACACCCACTCGCCCATACACCGGTCGCTATATTGGGCTGCAGCTACCCATACTTGGGACAGGGTAAGGTTGGGTATTTGCTCATGCTGCTATCACACATTATTGAGGCCTGGGTTAGGTCAGTGCTCTGACTTGTTGATTTCAGACCAGTTTGCTACTCTTTGTCCTTTTTATTATTTTGTAAATATTATAAGTACTTTGGCACCTATTTATATTCCCTTTGCAAATAAAAGCCCACACCTGACACTTTTGGCAGAAATTACCTCACAATAGAACGGCAGGATCTATAGACGGCAGGATCTGTATTTTAAAGCTAGAGTCCTTAATTGAAACAATAACAAAGAAGTTACCCCGCCTCTGTTTTGGTAAAAAGCTGAGGGATGGGCCTCTCAAATTCATAGACAGAGCTATGGATGGAAGGACTGACCCCCCATGATATCAAAAGTATAGTTTAAACCATGTTTTGAGGCTATAGAGTGTTTGTTACATTTGCATTGGTTACGAACATTAGAGTAAAAAAAGCGTATATTTTGGTTCAGATGGGGTAAGACAGTTGCATTAAGCTCATGAAGCATTTATAAGTTATATTCTTCAAGAATAAATGGGTATATATTCTTAATTTCTAAGTCCAAAAATGGATGTAGCAACTAAGGATTCTAGCTTTAATGTTATTCTGTTACCCTATCGGTAGATACACCTGTACTTGACTGGCTTGTGAAAGGTGCTGAAATACTTAAACCGTTAAGAAAATAACCTGCCAAAAGTCACTTTAAGAAACATTTCCTGTCAAATGTAACTTGTTTTTCACTACCCAGGGAAACGTTTTAAACAGTGAGCAAAACCCAGAGGTAAACCAGCCAAGGGTTGAGTGTCTGGCTGAAGTGGGATCATAAGGTAGGCAGCATGTCAGAAAGGCAGGGAGTCAGAAACACTGGCAGCAGGTTTCTACCCAGGACTTTTTCTCTACATGATACACAGAGAAGGTGGTCTGTACAGCCAGTGGTGACTCTCTAAACATCTCCCTGTATCAATAAGGTCCTCTCTCTGTCTGATGCCCCCGGTCGGAGGCTCTGACTCTGAGCGATCTCACCAAGCCAAAGACCTGCTTTATCAAGCAACCGATTTAACAAGACATCTCCTTTCATGCTTGTTGGCTTCTCAAGCAGTAATGGATTTTCTCAATGAGTCTCTCTTTCTTTTCTCCAGGTTTCACACTTTTTTCTGCCGGGGAGCTGGGCTCCACTCCAGGTCAAATCCTCTGCCATTGAATTTGATTTCCTGAGGTAAGTGATCCGTCGCTCCAGGCCTGACCAGCACCGCCTGAAATCTGGCCTCACTTTGGCTCCCCATGCCTGATATTGTACACTCTAATGCAAAGTGAAGTAGCACGTCTAAATAGCCTGTCAATCCCCTCCCCTCCACCCCCTCTCTCTCTCTCTCTCTCTCTCTCTCTCTCTCTCTCTCTCTCTCTCTCTCTCTCTCTCTCTCTCTCTCTCTCTCTCTCTCTCTCTCTCTCTCTTTGGGTTTCCAGACTCCCCAGCTGGGACTAATTTCCAGTATGCTAGGGAATGTAAATGATACAGTAATATTAAGGGGTATTAAACTAGTTGATGACATTTTGGTCACATTAATGAAGAGTGGCACTGCGTATGGGAGAAGGGGGGTGAGAGGGGACATGACCAGCAGACAGTCCTGTGTGATCTGATCTAGCTTGGCCACAAAGACTTTTATAAACTCTTCTCATTCATTCCAACCACCCTCTGAAATAGAAAAGCTTTTATGATGTATTGCTGTTACACTGTGTCTGCGATCTTGCTGTAGACTAAACTTCTTCCTCAGCCGTCTTCTCTATTTCATGCCAGGGATCCTGATAGAGCCCTCTCTCTCCCTGCAGCTGATCCCAGTCGTGGCCGGTTACATTAATTGTTAATGACAAAGGCAACCTTCACTCTGTGTGGTTTCCTGCCCACATTTGGATCCTTTTCAGAGCCCCCGTTCCTCCTGATAGGAAATGCAACCCGAGACGTGTGAAAACAGTGCGTATATTGTAGTTTAATTGGCCAGCTCCATCGCTCATCCTTGGCCCAGTGCACGTGCTGTAGGGGTGTCTGTTCCACAACGGGAAAGAATAAACCCAGGCTCAAATCATAGGAAATACATCAAATCTGCTTCTGCAAGGCTCGGTTCCTTGCCATATGATCTCTATAAACCAAATCACTGTTGGCTCCCGTACAGGCTGGCGCCTGGGGCAAGCACACAATGAAAGCCAAATGTAAGTGACAATAGACTCTAGAGGAGTGTGTGGAATAATAGAATATCTCTGCGCTTTCTCTTCCCTTGCAGGAGTTTCTGTTTGTTCACTTGTAAGATAGCTTGTGAATTATGGAGAAGAAAATTGATAAAGTATATATTCTTTGTTAAAGGTTCCAAAGAAATACCACACATTTCTAAATCTAAGGTGACATTGACCTATGCCAAACAATAGGACCTATGTCACAATAAACACAATATCGATGTAAAAGCAAACATAAAATGTTAACCAAACGGAAAGTGTTACACATGTGCACTGTTCTGTATTTGTTTGTCAAAGTAAATGACAGTGGTGAAGTAATTAACAGTTGTGAAGTAAATGAGAGTTGTGAAGTACAGGGCCTTCAGAAAGTATTTACACCCCTTGACTTTTTCCACATTTTGTTGTGTTACAGCCTGAATTAAAAATAGATAAAATAACGATTTTTTTGGTCACTGGCCTACATGCAATACCCCATAATGTCAAAGTGGATTTATGCTTTTCGAAATGAAAAGCTGAAATGTCTTGAGTCAATAGGTATTCAACCCCTTTGTTATTGCAAGCCTAAATAAGTTCAGGAGTAAACATTTGCTTAACAAGTCACATAATAAGTTGAATGACTACCTCATCTCTGTGCCCTACACATACAATTATCTGTAAGGTCCCCTAGTCGAGCAGTGAATTTCAAACACAGTTTTGACCACAAAGACCAGGGAGGTTTTCCAATGCCTCGCAAAGAAGGACACCTATTGGTAGATACAGTGGGGAGAAAAAGTATTTGATACACTGCCGATTTTGCAGGTTTTCCTACTTACAAAGCATGTAGAGATCTGTAATTTTTATCATAGGTACACTTCAACTGTGAGAGACGGAATATAAAACAAAAATCCAGAAAATCACATTGTATGATTTTTAAGTAATTAATTTGCATTTTATTGCATGACATAAGTATTTGATACATCAGAAAAGCAGAACTTAATATTTGGTACAGAAACCTTTGTTTGCAATTACAGAGATCAAACGTTTCCTGTAGTTCTTGACTAGGTTTGCACACACTGCAGCAGGGATTTTGGCCCACTCCTCCATACAGACCTTCTCCAGATCTTTCAGGTTTCGGGGCTGTCGCTATGCAATACGGACTTTCAGCTCCCTCCAAAGATTTTCTATTGGGTTCAGGTCTGGAGACTGGCTAGGCCACTCCAGGACCTTGAGATGCTTCTTACGGAGCCACTCCTTAGTTGCCCTGGCTGTGTGTTTCGGGTCATTGTCATGCTGGAAGACCCAGCCACGACCCATCTTCAATGCTCTTACTGAGGGAAGGAGGTTGTTGGCCAAGATCTCGCGATACATGGCCCCATCCATCCTCCCCTCAATACGGTGCAGTCGTCCTGTCCCCTTTGCAGAAAAGCATCCCCAAAGAATGATGTTTCCACCTCCATTCTTCACGGTTGGGATGGTGTTCTTGGGGTTGTACTCATCCTTCTTCTTCCTCCAAACACGGCGAGTGGAGTTTAGACCAAAAAGCTCTATTTTTGTCTTATCAGACCACATGACCTTCTCCCATTCCTCCTCTGGATCATCCAGATGGTCATTGGCAAACTTCAGATGGGCCTGGACATGCGCTGGCTTGAGCAGGGGGACCTTGCGTGCGCTGCAGGATTTTAATCCATGACGGCGTAGTGTGTTCCTAATGATTTTCTTTGAGACTGTGGTCCCAGCTCTCTTCAGGTCATTGACCAGGTCCTGCCGTGTAGTTCTGGGCTGATCCCTCACCTTCCTCATGATCATTGATGCCCCACGAGGTGAGATCTTGCATGGAGTTCCAGACCGAGGGTGATTGACCGTCATCTTGAACTTCTTCCATTTTCTAATAATTGCGCCAACAGTTGTTGCCTTCTCACCAAGCTGCTTGCCTATTGTCCTTTAGCCCATCCCAGCCTTGTGCAGGTCTACAATTGTATACCTGATGTCAGTACACAGCTCTCTGGTCTTGGCAATTGTGGAGAGGTTGGAGTCTGTTTGATTGAGTGTGTGGACAGGTGTCTTTTATACAGGTAACGAGTTCAAACAGGTGCAGTTAACACAGGTAATGAGTGGAGAACAGGAGGGCTTCTTAAAGAAAAACTAACAATACTTATGTCATGCAATAAAATGCAAATTAATTATTAAAAAATCATACAATGTGATTTTCTTGATTTTTGTTTTAGATTCCGTCTCTCACAGTCGAAGTGTACCTATGATATAAATTACAGACCACTACATGCTTTGTAAGTAGGAAAACCTGCAAAATCGGCAGTGTATCAAATACTTGTTCTCCCCACTGTACGTAAAAAAAAAAAGCAGACATTGATTTTGAGCATGGTGAAGTTATTAAATATACTTTGAATGGTGTATCAATAAAACAGCCTAACCAGCTCTGCTAGGGTGAGTAAAATGGTCAGAGTGAGCTGTTCTCTCATTTGTGTCTAGAAGTAGCTAGCAAGCTAGCCAACGTTAGCCAGTTAGCTTGGGTGCTTGACTGCTGTTGTTAGGTCAGAATGCTCAGATCAACCCTACTCCTCGGCCAGAACATCCAGTGTGCGCTCTGAACGCTCCGAGAGTGAAACGCTCTGAATTTACGAATGGACAATCTGACAACGCTCTGAATTTACGAATGGACAATCTGACAACGCTCTGAGTTTACGAATGGACAATCTGACAACGCTCTGAGTTTACGAATGGACAATCTGACAACGCTCTGAGTTTACGAACGCCCAGAAAACACTCAGGCACTCCAGATTAAATTTACGAACGCACCCGTAGTATAAACCAGCCTTTAGTCTTGAAATCTTTGGATGTTTAGTACATGGCCTCACATGTGAATCCTTAAACAGATGGGTGGGGCTTAAGCTTAAGAGGGTGTGAACGATGCTGAATGGGTGTAGACAGTATGTGTACCAAAACATTCAAGGGCCATTTCCTCAAAAGTGATTTTACAAGTTTATCAACTTTCAAAGCAGAACTACTTTCCCATTGTTCCTCAACTGTAGTGTATGATATAACATTTTCTAGCTCTGAGTCTCTACTTTTATCCAACGTAAAAAACACAATTTCAAATTTTGCTACATAAGACCGAATCGAGCCAGTTGGTCACAAATGTTCTCTTGGATTTATACTGTATTTTTGGTCTTTGGTCCACAGACTATCTGTAACTAATACCAAGCGTATCCTACTGAAATACTAACTCTCTCATCTTGTTTTTCATCATTAGTATCAAACCGTTTCGATTACATTTCTTCAAAATCTGTGTAAACAAGACTTAAATTACAGATATTTTACTTCACCATTCCTTTTCTATCCAAAATGAATCACTTTTGCAGAGGCATTAGTTAAAGTTCTTAATAACGGTTATTAGACAAGTGCCTCCATCACCCTCTCTCACTGAAAGCAATGGAAGCATGGCAACATGCCACAGCTATGTAAATTCATCGCTTTTTAAATCAGATCCTGGCTCAGGAGTTCACAGGCACATAGATTGTTTTTAAGACTCTCCTGCCTGAAGCTTAAAATACTTATCCTAGTCATTTAGTTCTAATAGTTCTTATCTCCTTTGACACGACATGTACTGTAGGTGAGGCCTCGCTGATCAATGCCAGTGACGACAAACTTCAAATAGTTTAGCTACTGTACTTTACTCATCTTCATGCAAATGTATGGGTGAAATGTGACGTACAGAAAGTGAATATATTTTCTCTATGAATACACAATGTATGTCTTCTAGGTTGATTGACTGCCTTTTGATAGTCTCACCACAGATTAGAAAACGTAACATTTTCTCTTCCATACCAGACATGGAAAATATTTTATTGATCAAATCCATGGTTATAGAATATGAAAGAAAAAGACTACTGCTCTCTGTTTCTCTGCTATTCAGTTTGACATTTGAGGTTTAATTAAGTGAGTAACAAAGAAATATCTACATAATGGGCCTAATTGTTTCCAGGCCTGGCTGACAGTCATTTGAAAAATGAAACCAAATTATAATTATACCCTTATAATATTGAAATTGTTGTACGGTATGTTTCTGATTAATAAACTGGCAAAAATCTCTGAATATTTCATCTGCAATGAGAATGAAGATAAATCTATTTGGCAAATTGAACCAATTTCCAGGCCAACATCCTGTAATTGTTTCCTTATTTGACCAGGCAGCTTAAAGCCACAATAATAAAGAGCCATCATAAAACCTTAAGAGGGTTATTTTAAGGAGGAATGCAAAAATCAACTCAATAGCAAAATAAGACCAGTTGCAAGCTGCCTTGATTTGAAAGGAGTCTACTGTACAGGCTTTTCATGAGCTGAGATCGTAGCCATTCAGCTTTACTGTGTTGTCAAAGGGAAATCAGTATTTTCCTGGGAAGTATTGGACAGCTTGAGGTACACAGAAATGTTGACAATGCGTTAAAAGACTGAGGTGATGAAGTATAGTTTTTTTCTGACACTACATAAAGGGTTATTGTTTGTACTAATAATAAGAGCTGATTATTGATCAATTGAAACTTTTATTTAATTTTTTTACTACATTCCTTTTTACAAATACAATGAGTCAAACGTGATAGTCCTCCAAAGATATTATTGTCTGGCCAGTGAGTGAAGTCATTGTGGACTCAATCATGCCTTGTGAAGGTTCAGCTGTAATGATAGCTATGCTATGTCTGTGGCTGGCCTGGGATAGGGAGAGTGGATCTGAATAAACCCTGATGATAACAACAGTTCCAATGGAGGAATATTAGAATCATTTCAACCACACACCATTACATCCTCTCTCTGCAGTGGGACTGAAAAGAAAAGCTCTGGCAAAATGGCATTACAATTTAGTAGACTACTTGAAAGCAGTCTTAATACGAAAGAGATTGCAGTGTTCGGTTTAGCAGAAAGGATTCCAGGAGTGAGAATGAGTTTTAAAAAGTAGCCACATTTCTGAAACCTTAGATGTTCAGAGCTCCTATTTAGTTTATCCGCTGAATTAAAGTCATAAAATGGTTGCAACATTTTATTAAAGTATTTTTTCCACAGCTGGGTCATTTTTATATAGCGAGTCAGATTTTTATTTTATTTTTATCTACAGATGCCTTTATGTCTATTCAGCACACAACCACAATATAGATACTGTAGCTGCCAGTTCTTCAAATGAAATGCACTTACCAACAAAACCAATAAACTGATAAATTAATATTTTCAATATAATCAAATTTACTTTAATATAATCTTCTTTGTCTACCTTCAATTACATATCCAGAACACACTGCAGCCAACTATTATTATTTAAGAATGCCCATAACCCTGTAAAATGTGAAGCGCTACTCTCAACATTTATTATACAGTGGGACATTTTTCCAGACCCCTTTTTAGCTGACACGACAGATTTTATTATTATTGTTAATATTTTATAGTTCGTTTCACCACACTGTCAATGGTAATATATGATCACTCTTGATCTGGTACATACTGTAAGTGGTCAGGACCCCCTAAGACTAAGTGCAATGCCCGATTAAAGATGAACTTCTCATAACTAGTTTTCCCTTCATTGAGTCCATCCGTCCAGGGCTATGTCTATGCTCAAACACTCTCGCCAATAGGTTGTTAATGGATAACTTTATCTAATGAGGTCCTCACATTTAAAAAACTATTACTTTTACCAACTGGTTATTAGTACTCTATGTGGATTGATGGGCTACTTGGACTAATATCTTAAATTATGGACTTTTTAAAAATCATCATAGAAATTATCACATATTGGATGTTGGAATGAATTGTGTGTTTTCAGTACAGCCTGCACATCTGAATTAATTGCACTCGGGACATCACCACTACGGGGAATATTTTGGACATTCTCTCTGAGCTCTTCCTGTATAAAGATAGGCCGGCTTACTTCAAGGTAACATATTAGAATTAAAGAAGCAGGGTGAATCAAATGGCTTGGCCACCCCTGGGTGGAGGGTAATTGAACTGCCGGACTGTATTTTGATCTCCAGCTCAATGGGACTGGGAGACAAAGCCATGCTAATGGTACCGTCCTAATTGATGTTGGGACCAGTGTTTTTATTCCATTGGCTGTGCCATGGGCGCTTACAATGTCATTATTCACAACTCCAGAGTCACACAATTACACTGATCAAGGCTGGGGCTCTGCCTCCAAGGTATAAATCATTTATAGAATATGTGATATCTAATCAAGGGAGGAGAATGAAAACATACCTATCCAACCAACGCCAAGGCTTTAACATCAGGTACTAAATGGGAATTCTTAATTAATCTCTTTTTATAGTCAGTGTGCTTCTCATGACTTTTGCACCTGCATTTAGAATAAAAATAACAACAAATAATGCAATTAGGTAGTTTTAGATTTGAATAAGACAAAAGGAAGTCTGAATATCTTTTCAGTGAGGCATTCAGCTTTCCTTTCCTTTGCTTTCAAATCAGGATTCTTCATTAACCCACAGTGTCAAGACCAGCGGATGAAGTTAAGTGTTAACCTTGAGAAAATCAATGAGAATCCTGTGTTCCTGTGTAAACTCGGTCTGATGTGCATCTTGTAAAGAATGTATATTCTGCTTGAAAGTACATTTTCACTTTTACTGAAATAAAAAACATGCCAGCATCAAGAGCATGCCAATTGTAAATGGGTGAACAGACAATCAAAAGTAATAGCCTGTAATCAGCTGTTACCTTCATGGTATTATCTCAGTAATGATTTGTAGCTAGAAGCCAATTAGGCCTATTAAAATAGCTTCATGAAGTTCACAGATCAGACAGCAGGCTAGCCTACACACATATTCCCTGTTGATCGTTTGTGCTGCTGCTGCTCTGTGTGAGGCTTTGGCATTTCCTGATATAATCCTTATAGGGCACCTCCTCCTGGTTGTAACAAAGGTTTTTAATAAAATAACACTGTCTTGTAGTTTATGGGGCATGTTCGCAATACTATCATGCCAACTTCAGTGTGCTAATGAATGGATGCATGCCAGTGTAACAGTCATCAGCCCCAACATCTCCTTTGATGCCTCATCGAGCAGAAAGCTTTTAAACAAAATGTTTGAAGTGTCTGCCTGTGTAATAATGATTTATAATTCTCTTGAACTAATGCAAAATGTGCTGGTAAAAATAATTTTTGAAATAAAAAATAAATTGTGCCCGGAGGGTCAGGACGAGTTTCAAAAGAAGATCACCCAAGAGCAGCAAATGATTAATAAGCCACCAGCTCCAGAATGGTCAAATGGAAGGGAGCAGAATGGAGAATTTCAAAGTATGTCTAATTAACATCAGTTTATTAGTGTGTCAATCTCTTTAGCTGGAGTCTGAGACGAGAGAGTAGGGGGAGAAATAGAGAAATGGTTTTACTAAATGTATGAGAGATGCACCTCTATGGTTATCATCCGTTATCCCCAAACGTAGCTTTTTCTTTTTGCATGCAGATTTTCTCTTTTCCAGCACAGCTTTTTAGCTTTGTTAAAATACTGAAAAAAATTGAAAACAACTTCCAAGATTTTTCCATCACCATTATTCCTCAAGGAACTAGATGGATGAATATTTAATATCACTTGCATCTGTGTGATTGCATAGTGATAATCAGAACGCTTGACAAGCTTGCTGGAATATCATTTTTGTATGGAATACAGAATATGTTGAATTTGCAGAGGGGAGACAATGTTAATTCCTCTGGCTCCGTCTTTTAATCATAGATCAGTTTCTCATCAGCTCCACCATGTCTTCAGAGAGGAGAAAGGCCCCAAAAGCATGAAACAGATGTCATAAACCTCTGCAGCAAGACCAGTCAAAGCTTCAGCCATAACATGGCTGTTGGATAAGTCTGCATGTTATGTCTCTCTGCACCATCAGTATAAAGCTATATTTCAGCCCCAATGGGAGCAGCTGATAAAAGAAACCACGCAGTTGGAAATGTTTTCATACCCATCCTGAATCTGCTATTGAGAGAGGAGACTCTCGTCAAATCAAATGTTATTTGCCACATGCGCCGAATACAACAGGTGTAGACCTTACAGTGAAATGGTTACTTACAAGCCCTTAACCAACAATGCAGTTAAGAAAAAAAGTTAAGTAAAAAAATAAAATAATTAAAGCAGCAGTAAAATAAAATCTCCTGTAGCTCAGTTGGTAGAGCGTGGCGCTTGCAACACCAGGGTTGTGGGTTTGTTTCCCACGGGGGGCCAATATGAAAATGTAGGCACTCACTAACTATAAGTCGCTCTGGATGAGAGCGTCTGCTAAAATGACTAAAAAATAAAGAAATTTAAAAAATGCACCCAAACACACATCATTATATGTCACGATCGTTGAGAGACGGGTCAGACCAAGGTGCAGCGTGGTATGCGAACATGTTTATTAAGCTCATTAAACATAAACCAAACAAGAAACAACGTAACGTGAAGTCCTCCGGCTATACACATACAAGCCAACACGGAACAACATCCCACAACTAAGGTAGGAAAACAGGCTACTTAAGTATGATTCCCAATCAGAGACAATGAGCGACAGCTGTCTCTGATTGGGAATCACACCCGGCCACCACTGGTCTGGTACGAGGAGCAGGAACGGGCCGGGAACACGCACCACTGGCTTGGTGCGAGGTGCAGGCACGGGCCGGGCTGGACTGGAGACACGCACCACTGGCCTGGTGCGGGGTGCAGGTATGGGGCGTACCGGGCTGGCGACACGCACCACTGGTTTGGTGCGAGGAGCAGGGACGGGCCGTACTGGACTGGAAACACGCACCACTGGCTTGGTGCGGGGAGCACCGGGCTGGCGACACGCACCACTGGTATGGTGCGAGGAGCAGGGACGGGCCGTACTGGACTGGGAACACGCACCACTGTCTGTTCCCAAGGACGGCGATCCATCCCAGCCTGGATCTCCTCCCATGTCCAAGATCCCTTACCATCCAGGATCTCCTCCCATGTCCAGGATGTCTGCTCCTGGCCACGCTGCTTGGTCCTCGTTTGGTGGGATCTTCTGTCACGATCGTTGAGAGACGGGTCAGACCAAGGTGCAGCGTGGTATGCAAACATGTTTATTAAACTCAATAAACATAAACCAAACAAGAAACAACGTAACGTGAAGTCCTCCAGCTATACACATATAAGCCAACACAGAACAACATCCCACAACTAAGGTAGGCAAACAGGCTACTTAAGTATGATCCCCAATCAGAGACAACGAGCGACAGCTGTCTCTGATTGGGAATCACACCCGGCCAAACATAGAAATACAATACCTAGAACATAAACATAGAATTTCTAGCATAGATTCTCACGCCCTGACCAAACCAACTAAAGACGACCGGCCTCTCAAGGCCAGGGCGTGACATTATAGCTTCCAAGACACATTTAACTGAAATAATCATGATGATCAATGCAAACAAAGGACTTTATAGTATAGGTTGTTGCTGACCTTTTTTCTAGCCATCGCTTGGAACACATTTGCTCATGTGTGTTCCCCACATCCATCCCAAGCTCAGCTCACAGGCCCATATCTCAGAGAAAGCACTGCATTTAAATCTGACAGCTCAAAACCCCACTCGCCCCATTATTCAAAACTAATACAGTTTCATTAAAATAATCCAGTGTAATGATTTAATGCATGCACTTCTGAATTGTAAAGTGTTATACATTATCATGATGGCACATTTGTTTGTTTCTTTTAACCTCCCACCCGCCACCCCATATTTCCTGCTCCAGAGGTCCCCTGACACCCTCTCCTCTGAGTACACTCATGTTTACAGCTAAGGAGCCCCTCTACCATTTACATAAATATACTGTATGCCTGGGCCAATGGGGAGGCAGGAACAAAGTGGCTGCATCCAAGAGGTAGCAGACTGGAATCCCTTACAGGAAAGGCAACATCCCAGTGCGCTTGTCTGTAGCTTTCATGTTAAATTCATGGTGCCTGGAATGCCAACATGCGCTGCTGCCATAGTACATTATATCCTCCACTGTCTCACAATTGTCTGTGCAACTACTCCAGAAAAGCCTCATGATTTAATAGGGAGGTTCATTTAAAATCCACTCAGCCAGCCCCCCCTCCCCCCTCCCCCACCTCCCCCACCTGGAGTAAACGCAGGTCAACAAGACCATGTCTCCATTCATCGTGCTGCTAGTAGTACAGGGGTCCCCAAAGCAAACACCCAACACAGTCTGTTTAATTCAAGTGATTATCAAAGACAAATACGATGAAGTGGGTCTATCTAATGAATATATTACAGCTTACGAGGACTTAAAAGACAAGCATTCACACACACACACAAACACACAATCACACAGAGACACAACACACACACAAACACACAATCACACAGAGACACAACACACACACACACACACACACACTTTCTCTGTGGATGGAGTGAATGTTAATGTGTGGACCAGATGCTTCTGAAGTGCTGTAATATTCACTGCCTCAGCTGTGCAGGTTGACCTGTCTGTCTTTACAGAGGGTGGCTGGTGAGGGCATTGGTGAGCATGCCAACATGTTTACAATACGCACTTGTTTACAGTAATAGATCCCTCTCTAGTGTTATCAGTAATAGTAATAATTTAGTGGGTGCTTATATTTGTGCTATTTCACACATGTACAAGTATGTATTCATATTTGCATATCCCACTCTCCCTGAGACACCCTCAGAGAGTGGGGTCACAGTCAGGGTCTGCCATTCATCAGCAACCAGTGACCTTTCAATTACTGGCCCAACGCTCTAACTACTAGGCTACTAGCTGAGGAACGCTCAACTCCGTTCAACAACAACACCGATTCAATTGGCCCATGCACATTCGCGCTGAGTTGAGCAACACAAATAAAGAAAAAGTCTGTGGTTATATTCTCTGAAAGTTTTTATTTCAGCACCCCGTGGAAGGACCGCAGTTGTACAGCACAAACATAGGTAGGTACAGGTAAGCATTTTCAGAATTACATTTTTACAAGAATCGACTGATGGTGACTCAATGTTGTTGCTAGCAGATCCCGCGACCAGTTATCAAAACTCAACTCCGCCTCGATATAAGAGAACGGAGTAGAGCGTTCCTTTTCAGTAGACTAAGTTATGTTAAAAATGTTTGGCTCCCTGGCATAATCATATAATACAATATTTTTTATTTACTTTTAATCAAAAATACAGATTTGATATCTACAATAATCACACATTCTTTTGCAATAATTTCATGCAAGTACATTCGCATTTTCGTTCTTTACGATATAGGATCAACACATTTCAGTCATAGATCTCAAGCTTGCCTTCAAAGAATATAGGCGGGAAAGGGACAGGTTTTCAGTTAATGACAATATGCCAGTGCACTGCTGAGGGTTGCATGTTTGGTGCCAAAGAGTTCTCAAGGGTCCCTATCACTGTATATGTGCCAGTATTCAGAATCCATACTGTTTTCTCTAGTCCTCTCTGTCGTAGGCTTCCCTTCTGTGGTTCAACCCCCTATGAGGACAACCCTGGGCCCGTATTCATAAAACAACTCAGAGTGGGAGTGCTGATCTAGGATCAGGCCCCCATGTCCATGTAAGCTTATTAATTCAGCCTGGTCTCATAGACCAGATGTAACATAATGAACGTAAATCCGGGACACTCAAATTAGTATGATATGTTAGGTTTGGTATGGTTACATAAGACAGAAGGTTACTTAACACTCGAATCTCATCAAGGACAACTTTAGCATTTTTGTAACTACTTACTACTTTTTAGCTACTTTAAAACTACCTAGCATGCTAAATAACCCTTTCCCTAACATTAACCATTTAATATAATAATAATATGCCATTTAGCAGACGCTTTTATCTTTTTATGTGTGCATACATTTTTACGTATGGGTGGTCCCGGGGATCGAACCCACTACCCTGGCGTTACAAGCGCCATGCTCTACCAATTCACCTAATTCCTATCCCTAACCTTAACCCTAACCTTAACCCCTAATCCCTAGCCTAGCTAACGTTAGCCACCTAGCTAATGTTAGCCATAACAAATTGGAATTCGTAACTTTTCATACGTTTTGCAAATTCGTAACATATTGTACGAATTGCAATTCGTAACATATACGAATTGTAATTCATAAAACATATCATATGAAATGGATGATGGACAAATGAATACATACCATACAAAACGTAACATATCATACTAAACGGAGTCTCCTGGTTTTACATTTACTATGTTACATCTACCCCTGAGTCCAGGTTGTGGATACAGGTCCTGAGCCCTCCTGGTCCTGAACAGTAACCATGGCACCAGTGCTTCTTCCCACAGGATGAGATATACAGTTCAGAAGGCAATGGCAAAATTTACATAATTTTTTATCAACATTTCTACATTGAGAGAGACACTGCCAAAACCCCCAAGGCATATCATGCGCCAGAGATCCATGGATAACCAAACACAAGCTCCACAGTAGTACATGAATGATACTGATGTTTTTCCCTGCTCTACATTGACAAACACAAATACCAGATTTTGATCAGAACCACTGAAAACCTTCCTTTTTCAGAGTTCTCGCTGTTAATTCATCAGACTACATTGGCAATGTATTGGGCTCGTGAAAAATGCATGAATTACTAATTAATGAAGCATTCTGCCTACATTTACATATTCATAAAGGTGTGGTTGAGTAATTGACGTATGCATGAGAGAGCTGAGTGTTGGCTTTGAGATAATAACACATGCCAACATAGGAACCTTTATTTTGTTAAATTCTTCAAAAAGCAGAAGGAGCCGAGATGCTTTTAAATATCTATTACGTATTCATTCTTCCCCAAAGAAATGCAGCCAAATGCTTTGAGAGATAAATACACTGAGGAGATGCAATGATGTGAAACAGTATGTTAAATTACATTTTCTGAAATATTGTCCCATGTGGATTTTTCAAAAGTTCATTTAGCAAACCAATGTGCCCAACAGCCATGCTTGGAAAGTCAGATTTTACACAGAGAAACACAAACATATTTGCAAAAGTCCTCTGTAGCTCAATTGGTAGAGCATGGCGCTTGTAACGCCAGGGTAGTGGGTTCGATCCCCGGGACCACCCATACGTAAACATGTATGCACACATGACTCTACGTCGCTTTGGATAAAAGTGTCTGCTAAATGGATAATTGTTATTATTATAACTAAGTAAACATAAAGGCAGGCTAATCCACACAAACACACCCTCTATTTTTTCTTACTGTTTGAAAATGGATGCACCTACAACTTCTATCTTGCACTCCTTTTAAATAAGTCCAGAGTTTTTGTCTCTCATGGAATTCCCAACACTCCCTCAGATCAGCTCAGTATCACTATAGTATTATGTTTTACATCAGAGTTTTAAAGAATTTCCATATAAAAGGTTGTGAATTGTTGATACATTATCTCTGTGATAGCTGCTGGAAACAGCTTGTGTCCCGTTGTGTCATGATGTCAGCCTTCTGGAGACAACCCCCCCCGATGAGGCAGGTTCAAGAAGGTCTGGCCGCAGCCATAGTGTGTGTCACTTCTCAAAGCGTCTTTCCATTGTTAAAGCCTCCTCACAAAGGCCTTGTGAAAGCTGGCCCAAATATGGCTCATTAAAAAAAGCACAAACAACATTCAGATGGTTCCTAGGCTTTCCTCACAGCTATGCACTGAGGAATGACAAGTCCAACAAAACCATGTCGAGTTTTTCACCCAGGCCCATTGTGTTTCCACATTAACTCCAAGCTGGGCCCTTTGAGCCTGGCCAGAATTGTGTCTTTCCTTCTCGGACATGGCCCGGCTCTATCAGCAGGCTTGGCCTATACAGCACAGCACACCATGCAGACTCTTTCTCCCTTATAGAGACTTGGCTCTCGGATACATTGTGGCAAACGATTGATGGGGCAGGACAGAAGTTATACAATTAAAGATGGCCTTTCTCAGCCAAGTGAGTTCATTCATTTCAATGTGAGGACCTTTGTGCTTGCAGTCATTGTTTTGATAGAAAATGAAAGAGGGAGGGGTTTTATTTCCCAAGCACAAGAACTCAGAACTCTGGATCTGTACACAATCTAAACAATCTGGAAAAGGCTTCTGAAAATAACTGAGGCCAGAAAATGTCAAAAGAAACAGAGACCGAACACAAGATGATAATGATTTCTTACTGTGTGGGGGGAAACTGAACCACAGCCTGGGATACTCAGAGGAATGTGTCCATGTTCTGCCATATACAACAGCTGGCAACCCATGCCAATGGGAAGCTAGAAAAAACTAATTGCAACTGGAATTGGCAAGTCTACTGCATTATAAAGCGCTCAAATAAGAGAGGCACGTATCAGTCAGACATAGGAAGTTCATTGTACGTCTTCCAGACATAGAGAAAATGTGAGAGAGCTCAATAGAGGTGAGATACAGTACATCACTAGTCAGGTGGTGAATTAGGATGCTAAAGTTTGAGTTTAACCTTGCAGGAATTTTGGAAGGCACTTGCGAGTGTCGGCGGTGCACAGTTTTGGCAGCTGCACAGGGAGCCTGGTGGGTCGGCCCATCTCCGGGAGCTGCTACTCCACACTAATCTATTTTAAACCATCTGTGAAATTAGCAAGATTTCTTAAGTCCTTCACCTCCAAGGATTAAAAAATGGCTGAGGGCCTGGGTCATCCTTACATATGTATGCATGTCCGATAACTCAGAGAGGGAAGCCAAGTCAAAGTTCTGAGGGAATTCTTCTTATCTACACAATGTATTAATATGTACAAAGAAATCTGAACTGACATCACCAATTTACAAAGACATATCATATCTCACTAGTCATAATAATCAGTGGGCTCATCTTCTTGGGTTTTCTCAACATTGTTCATATTGGCCATACCTGGCAGTGCTGAAATCTGCTTATTTGTACAATTTACACAAACTATACCAAACATTAGGAACCCCTTGCTAATATTGAGTTGCACCACCCCTTTATCCCTCAGAACAGCCTCAATTCATTGGGGCATGGACTCTACAAGTTGTCGAAAGCATTCCACAGGAATGCTAGCCCATGTTGACTCAAATGCTTCCCACAGTTGTGTCAAGTTGGCTGGATGTCCTTTGGGTGGTGGACCATTCTTGATACACACAGGAAACTGTTGAGCGTGAAAAACCCAGCAGTGTTGCAGTTCTTGACACAAACCGGTACGCCTGGCACCTAGTACCATACCCCGTTCAAAAACACTTAAATCTTTTGTCTTGCACATTCATCCTCTGAATGGCACACATACACAATCCATATCTCAATTTGCTCAAATCTTTAACATTATTATTTAACCTGTCTCCTCCCCTTTATCTACACTGATTGAAGTGGATTTAACAAGTTACATCAATAAGGGATCATAGCTTTCACCTGGATTCACATGGTCAGTCTATGTCATGGAAAGATCAGGTGTTCCTAATGTTCTGTCCGCTCAGTGTATATCTATTGGATACATGTTCTGGGTATCTGGTCCATCAGTGTGTCTCATTGAAATGAATTTTATAATGAAATCCATGAAATATTCTCCTTTAATAGTCAGATTGACAGAGTAAAACCATACATAGATTGAAGTACTGCAGATCGCCATGGAGAGCAGCACTCAAACTGCTCAGAGAGAGAGAGAGAGTAATACTTCAGCATTGCAGTAGCTCTGCCAAAGGCAGTAGGCCTACAATAAAGTCATGAGTCAAGTCTAATGAGAAAATCAGATAAATAGCAGCTGTGCTTGGAGAGCCGGCGCTCTCTGACTGATTCACTGGGCTCAGTGGCCATGTCGTGGAGCGCAAGGGCAGACAGGGGCTCCAGAACAGTAAAATATTGTTCCAGACGCCTCCCCCCTACAATGTTTAGTCATCAGAGTGGTGAATTTGCAGTCCTGCCAGTGTGTAGCAGCAGCAACACTGTATTAATTATTATCTGCAGCCCAAACACCTACATTTGTACTAACACTGTGACAGTTCATCCAAACAGGCCACTTACAGGCAGTGGCATTACTCTCCATACCTCACTAGACCTCTTAAACCCCCCCCACCCACCCCGACCCCCTTCTCCCATCTGGCAAGCGTCGAAAAAAGTATGGCATATCGAAGATAAAAAATATGGGCCAAAGGAAATTATAATTATTGTCTTTCACTCAAGATTAAAATGTCACAAGCCCGGTATCATTTTAATGTTGTACACCCACACACCCATGCACAATAACTTAAAGAGAAATACACAAAGCACAGGGCTTTTCTCCTGGCCATTATTCGTAATGCAAGCTTGGAGAATTACTATAAGATTTATTGTGCAGAGGTATATGGCTAATTTTCCATCTACTGCTTTTCCATCTAGAGCTGACACAGGCATCTATTATACACACCGCAGTTAAACTGTAGGTTTTACGCATGCTCTCGGGGAAGACAGCGCACAGGCAGCACACTGGTAAAATACAAAAAAAAGATTGATGGAGAGAACAAAATATGGTTTTCCAAAATGTTTGGAAATGGCTCCTGTTCCAGAACCTTTTTTTTTAATTATATTTTTTACTCCAGCAAACAGAAGGTTGAAGAAAGGAAAAGCAGCTTTCCTCCCTGCTGAACCATATACACCATGTATATGCATTCTATTAACAGCCTTGATATATCATTCTCACCATAACTGCAAATCGTTTTTTTGTGAATGGAAAGAGGGACTGTTTATGGCAGCAGAGAAATGACTGCAGGTGTATATGAACTTGAAACAATGACAACTGTAGTCTAAATCAAAAACGTAATCTCAAAAGAAATATAAGACCACAGTGTTGTTTATTGTCTTGGAATCAAACACCTCTGAAAGGTTGTTGTTTCCTGAAACCTTGCCTAAAAATGACTCCATCTTGTTCCCCTCGACCCTCGGCCCAGCAAGATGATGATGAGCCATGGATGGCAGGGATCCAAGGAGATGAATGAACACACGTCGTCTGAGTTGATCGCTCTCTGCCTGACCTTTCCTCTGGCCCTGATTGGCACATAAACCTGTCTGTGTATGGCTGCAGGAGCACACACACTGGGCCTTGCCCTCTGAACGTCTACCTGCGCGATAGGTCACAGGTCCTCTACACACCTTTGCTGCATGCTCTCTTTGTCTCCATAATGGTCTCTTCTCAGTGGACAGGAGGGCTGGGATGCTGCAGGGTTTCAGAGAACAGCATCATTGTCTTGAGACAAAAAGGTAATAAACATAAATGTATTGCTTTGTTTGAGTAACATATTATATTTTAGGCATGAGGTTGAGGATGTCCTAAAATGGACACCATGCTATAATATAATCTCTACCATTAGTTCACGTGAAAATCTGTTTGTGGCACTCATTCTAATGATAAACTATGACTTATGGGCCACCTTAGGTAAATAACTGTCCTTCAAAAATGCAAACCCACACTGCAGTAGAAAATAAAATGTTGAAAAGTACCATGAGAAATCAATGTAGTTTTTGCATGAGAAATCAAAGGACAATCAATGCACAACAACAACAAAATAGAGACTCGGATCTTAAAACAAAATGTATCTTTAATTTGTAAGTGTCAACAGCAGTACAAAAGATGGGAGTGATGGTGAGACTTTGTCACACAATTTCTTACTCTTTTACGCAAAAGGAGGAAACTCTTGAGGTAAATGAGCTTAAACAGGCAGTTATACAACCCACTCCTGCCTTGTTACATCAATGGATTGAGTACATATAGAAAGATGATGTTACATTACAATATGCCTGAATGCATCCTGTGGGGAACACAACCTAGATATTTGCACACATTACTAAGGTGCCTAGATACACCCAAATGTGTCAGTCATCTGGTGTATTTTATTTGATATAGTGTATTAATACTACCAACACAGAGGAGACTGGTCTCCAATACATACCACTGTAGAATTATTTCACCTTAAGTTTACCTCACGTCAATACTGCACATGGAAACCAAAGACTTGCTGGTTTACATTTTGAAGCCAAGCAAAATAAAATATTTTAGTACCTTTTCCTTTTTTTTCTTTTAACAATAATATCCTTAGCAAGTAGCTGTCCTTTTGTACTGTATAAAGAAGAATGTGAACACAAATGTGATGGCAACCTTTTTTTAAGTTCAATTAAAAACTTTACACTGGACTGTACAAGATATTATGATAAACTATTTACATTTTCAGAATTAAAACTTTTTTTCAAAGCAGCAACAGACACTATTTCATTTTCTCTAGTTACGCCCAAACAATACCTGCCATGGGCCTAAGTACCTGCCAAGAAATTGATTTCTACGCAGAAAACTGTATCAGGCTGCCAGGGGTTTCAAAACAGCAACGGCCCCAGCGACAGAAGAGCCACACACAGTGTTGCTTGAGAGACAAAAAAGAAATCTAGAAAGCAAAGTACCATTGACAACTGTATAAGTTGTCCCCAATAGCACATTTTACACTCCTGAACAGCAACTAGCATGTCAGTCCAGCATGTCAGTGAATTGTGCTAATTAAATTAACACAGAGAACATTCCCACCATATACATCACAAAGTTCAATGACAGAAAGAATAATTACAGTTAAGTTATTAAAACAGCATACAAGCTTTGTCTTCAGTTGTTGAATCTTGTTGGCATTTACATGGCTGAGAGACAGATGGATGAATAGAAAAAGTCATGACTACACTTTGCTGATGGCTGGATGGGCTACCTTTAAAAAAGATCAGCAACACATAGAGAAGGACAAAAAGGGTCTAGGCTAGAATACACACTAGTGGCTCTGCATTGTGCCACATTAAAACTAATAAATATTTGCACACTCCCTCCAATTTCAGCTCCCCAAGAACCTCACTTGTGTAAAATTGTCAATTAATAAAAATCCTCTTGGTTCATTCTAATTTTGAATGTAACAAATGCATGCAGATGTGCCATTACAATGTAGCTATTAATTTATGCTACTATCAAGCCCTCCGTTCAAATTTGGCACATTAACAGTATAACCACTGAGGGCTGTGAAGTGATGACGTATGTCGCTAGGATTGAGTCATGATTGCAAACACACATTGTATAATAAAAACATATACATCTTAACTGCTTGTTGTTCAGATGAATTTTAGCAATGTCCCTATGAAAGATACAGAGTACCTTATTTGTACCGACTGTGCATGTTATTAAATAAAAATGAAGTGATTTATTAAAAAACGTTTGTCCTTAATGTATAAGCCTAAGGAGTACAGCTTGGGTTTTGATTGGCTCCTTGAATTGTCTGAGGGAGGTCATTGAAACGCTAGCAAGAAGGGGCCTGTCTGTCTATCTCAGCTATAGTTTCGTCCAATACTGCTCTCTTCAACCGGGAGAAATATTCAGCATCTACATGAGGTACAGTGACTTGTCAGTTTTATGAACATGGATCAACATACACTGATGTAAAAAAGGAAGAAAAAAAATAACAGTCAAATACATAACTTATACTTCACTAAGCACTTATGAACAAAAATATAATTATATTTCCTATGTTGTATTTACAATAAAATCTATAATGACATGGTGAATTTATTGAAAAATGAAGCTCCAATTCATTAAACATCTGTTTTTTTTCTTTCTCTCTGATTGTCCTTTCATTATGTTCTACTGACAATTTTAGAGCCAACAGTGGCTAATAAATACAATAAAATGTCTATACTCACTATATCGCTTCAAATACAATATACAACACAAAACATATGTGACCAATAAAATGGGTTTCTGAAATCTGGTGTTTCTCAGCTAACCAGTTACTATGTAAGCCTTCTGTCGAATTTACTGCTCAGTCTCTCTCTCGTGCGCTGTCTCTCTCCCCTTGGTGGCCCTGGAGCTTAGACAAAGTGTTAATTCACTACACATGTCTTTGCATAAATAAACAAAACAAGTAGACTGAAAAATTATTCAAATCTGGTAACTGTGAGAACGAGCCCACAAGTCCAACTCGTCGTGACTTTTGTTCATTCAGGTTTTTTTCTGGTACAACAGCTTCACATTAGTCAGAATTGATAAAAATACAATTTATATCCAGTGCTTATAACACTTATGAAACATTGTCTCCTTGCGAGATATAAGTTATTTTTTGTTATTTTTTGTTATACAAGCGCAGTCAAGTTTCAGTCCTATCAACAGGCCTTTTTTAACTACCAACCCACTGAATTGGTTTGGCATGGTCATAAAAATATGTACAAATCACGTACAAATCAACCAATCAACCAGCAAACAGAAGTAACAGCTTAAAAATCCTAGATATGTTGACCTGGAGGGAAATCCGTTTAGGTTTGTGTATGGGAGGAAATCCTAGAAAAAAGCATTGTACCTTAAAACAACAATAGCAACAAAGAAACCAAACAACCAAAAAAGAGAGAAAGAAACTGAAATGGAAATGAATAATGAGGTGCTTAAAAACTTCTAAGACTTAAGATAAATGCTTTCAAACGTGGACACAACACAATAAAAGCCAGCTCTGAATAGGTCAAGAAAAATTAAAAGTACTAAAGAGCCATCTGTATCAATTAGACCTGGGAGAGTAATGCAGTGACCAGCAGTAGGAGGGAGTCCTGGCCATGCAGACAGCCAGCGCTGGTGACCAGCCATTTAGATCCTTTTAAACCTCTGGGCTTGGTCTGAAAAAGACAGGTTCAAGGGCACGGGAGGAGAATAGCCAGGCTCATGCATTAATAATGCTGCATTTGAGATGATACCCACTCGTCAGTCATTTTAATAATCCCCCACAGCTTGATGTACTTGTTCCATCTGCTCGCCAGCGCCTAGTGGCTGGGCCAGGGCGGGAGCCGGGGTGGAGGCCTCACTGCCTGCACTTTGATGGAGAGCACAATAAGCGCTACGTGCCCGTCCTTATTGTTCCCCCTCTCTCCACTCCCCAGCCTAGCGCTGCCTGCCACTCTGAGCCAGATGGCACCCCCTGGGTGTGGGGGTTGCCATGGGCAGGGGTCGGGGTCGAGACAGGGCAGGGGCAGGGCGGAGAGGGAGGCACTTAGTCCTTCTGGCCTGTAGGAGGGCTATATTGTGGACAGTAAGGCCTTGACTGCTGGCCATCTCTAGCTGTTTCTCCATAAGGTATCAACCTGGGATCTGTTCAGCTGATAAAAGGACTGTTCAAGAGGTAAAGGTCTTTCAGTTTGTGACGGATTGTCACAAGATTAAGCGCTGATTGATTGTGTTACGTTTCATATTCATTGTCTGTATGTAAATACAATACAGAAGTGCATGTTCAATTGCTCTGGCCATTATAAAACAACACAAATGTTGTTCAATGTAAAGTATTCACTTAGATGAAGTAGTAAGTGTTAATATGTAAGTGCATCAATGTAGAGAATCACCATCACAGCTCTGGTGTGGCTTATGAATGAAATACTGTTGTGTTTAATATGATTTGTTAGAATGTAATACTTTGTCTGTAACCCTCCTTTAAATAAAAACATGACGTTATTCCCTCACACACTGCCTCTTCTCTTAAGACTGCTGCAGTAGTTAACTCTGCTTTAAGACCTTCTCGTGTCAATTTAAGATTTACAATGTCGAAAAAAGACTTAAGATAAAAAATAAAAAGAGTTTTAAGACCAAAGACTTTAAAACTTGCCGCCCCAGTAGGGGCTAAAGTGTTTAACCGAATGTACTGTAGCTACACATTGTAAAACAGCAATTTGTGATTGTAATGCCCCCAAAGCTGCCTTTCGCTGCCTTTCCAATCCCACAGATTGGATGCCTTTGGCCCCTTGGAATTCTGGCCTGATTACAATCACTCTGATTAAGAAGTTGGTAAGACTGAGTTGGAGAGTGAGCAGAGAGTGTGAGGGGAGTGTTACAGTGCTCTGTGTTAGACTGGCCTGGTGACATGAGCTGGAGAGGGACAGGGAGAGGAGAAGGGCCTGTTGGTCACCGCATTGGTCTCCATGGAGAACAGCTGCCATTATGCACAACCACACCTGAAGCTATTGCATCACTTCCTGTTCCTGGCCTAGACACAGTCCACTGTCTCCAGATTCCTGAGTGTTTCAATATAGAAGGTATATAAAGAAACTGGATTTTGAAGCCGCACTAAGATATTAAGAGATTGTCTAAGACTCAAGTCTCTCCCTCGAGACTCAAACTAATTATTTAAGAGAAAAGAACGTTGAAATGTTTGGCACATCTGCACAACATTGTACAGTATGTTAATAATAACAATAATAATTATACTAATACAATTAATAATAAGGGAGTCTGATTATGTCCCAGAATTGTGGAATTGTTCTGTTTGTTTGTTTTTAGTTAATATGAATTTCCAAATATTTTGTTCTCTTAATAGTTTCAAATAAATTCAGATTTAAAACATTCACAAGCTGTTGGCTGACACAGCATACCTGAGTGAGAATATATAACTCCCATCAAAAACAGTAATGAAATCTATTAAAAGCATTTAACTGAAGAGAAAAAAAAAATGTATATCATAAGAAAAAAAGTAAGACTGTAAGAATTATGGATTCATTTCAAACGTTACATTTCAAGTCCTGTCATCCAAAGTTGTATAGGCAATACCCTAAGTGTGTAAATGTCCATGAACAAAACACAAAAAATAAACGATGAGATAATAAAATAGGAAATCCAAAATGAACTAAACCAAACTGCTTCACACACTGTAAGAAACATTTAAGACCGATAGCTGTTGATTCTGACGGAGCCACATATGCATGCAGGCTCCTAAATGATACATCATCAGAACAATTATTTTTTTGTTCTGTATTTTTTTGTTATTCGGTTTCTCCTCCTTCAGTCAGTCTTCCACCCTGGGGATGGTTCTCCAGTATGAATGTGTGTATGTCTTGGCTCAGGTGTTGAGAGGCCTCAGTTGGCGCTGACGATGGGCTCCAGTGTCTCAGTCTCACTGCTGTAGTCCGATTTGGGCTCCTCGTCAAAGTCCTCGTACATGTCCATCTCATCTACCACTCCGTTGATGATGGGGTCGTTGGTTAACATGGCAACGGGCTCTATCTTCATGTTGTAGGTGCTCTGGATGACGGGAATGGCCGGCTCCGGGCTCGCTGAGGCGCTGGAGCACTCCGACGTCATATGAGGGGAGGGTGTGGTCGTTGCCATGGTTATGGCCCCAGGGTAGACCACGCCGGCGCTGGTGCTGATGGGGATCTGCGGTTGTTGCCTGTAGAGAGAAAATGAAGGACAGCGGAGAGAGAGAGAGAGAGAGAGAGAGAGAGAGAGAGAGAGAGAGAGAGAGGGGGGGAGAGCGAGAGAGAGAGAGAGAGACTATTAGACAAGTTTGTTCCTGTTTCATCGTTATAATCCAGACTTAATTTTCTTAACAATATCAGTTCTGTGTTCTTTCTTTAGATGGAAAAAGGCTTTACTTCAAATATGTATAAAGGAAAACAATTAGAATCACATGGGATGAGCAAATGGAAAGAATGCTGACAGTGTGTGTGCCGCTCGAGTCAACCCTAAAGACGCCTCCACTTCAGCACTTAAACTGAGAGAGCTAGCTGGATTAAGTGTTCTCCACAGAGGTGTGTTCTCAGCCAATGGTTCTGTGAAAATGATTTGGGAGAACAGTTGTCCAGACAGCACCGTTCTGAGTCGTTCTGAAACAGCACCCAGTTTATTGGTAACATAAAGCCGATTGGTGGTTAGTGCGCTCTCTCTCTCTCTCATCTGGTGTTTTAGCAGTGATTGATACTCCAGTGATCGCATAGCTTACGGGTGATGAGGGAACACCTGGAGAAGCCTTCTCCTTACTGACCACACACAGTAAATTAGGGAGTTAAGCTCCAGACAGCTGCCCTCCAGCCCTCTGTAAATCTATACTTATGCTTTATATCCTGTAATAATGTCGGCATCTCTTTCTCTGCTATTGCAGTCGGCTATTGTCTCAAATTGATAAATCACTACTATTAAAAAACACTTGACAGTAAAGTGGATGAGGAAATGTGTTTGACTTGGGGTTTCATTAATGCTCCGCAAATCGGTTGGAAATTGCGTACGACGAACTATCACCACCGTCATCACTACACGTGGAGAAAGAAAGAACACGTTTTTTTTTACGGAAAAGGGAAACTAGTTAAAACGTTATTCATCTATTGTGAGGGCCGTATAACATACATGATTTAACGGGTTGATCAATTGGGTTGATTTGAAGGTCAGGGGCTTAGTGTGACAAGTTGGCAGACACACTACAACCATCTTTAGTGTAAGCACAGTGAATAGAGTCAAAAAGCCAACTGATTTCAGAATAGTCATTTAGCTGTGTGTCTACGTGTGTGTGTCGCGCCTGTGCTCTAAGCCTGCTGTTCTTCACTGTGCACCTACCCCACAGTGAAGAACTGCCTCATCTCTTGCCGTCGTGAGCGCATCATCTGCTTGTACTCGCCGATGCGGAGCTTCTTCCCGTCGATGATGCAGGTCCTCTTGGGCCGGGGCTTGTACTTGTAGTTGGGGTACTTCTCCAGGTGGATCTTACTGAGACGGGCCTGCTCCTCATAGAACGGCTGCTTCTCCTGGTTGGTCATAGACTTCCAGCGAGAGCCTGTAACACAGCACGGCACAGACACACAGATATCAGTAAGACATACACTTTGAACGTACATTTTCACTACAGAGGTGTAAAAAGGACTTTGGAATAATATTAATGGATTTCATTAGTTAATAAGAATCAATAGATACAGTGGGGAAAAAAAGTATTTAGTCAGCCACCAATTGTGGATGTTCTCCCACTTAAAAAGATGAGAGAGGCCTGTAATTTTCATCATAGGTACACGTCAACTATGACAGACAAAATGAGGGAAAAAAATCCAGAAAATCACATTGTAGGATTTTTTATGAATTTATTTGCAAATTATGGTGGAAAATAAGTATTTGGTCAATAACAAAAGTTTCTCAATACTTTGTTATATACCCTTTGTTGGCAATGACACAGGTCAAACGTTTTCTGTAAGTCTTCACAAGGTTTTCACACACTGTTGCTGGTATTTTGGCCCATTCCTCCATGCAGATCTCCTCTAGAGCAGTGATGTTTTGGGGCTGTCGCTGGGCAACACAGACTTTCAACTCCATCCAAAGATTTTCTATGGGGTTGAGATCTGGAGACTGGCTAGGCCACTCCAGCACCTTGAAATGCTTCTTACGAAGCCACTCCTTCGTTGCCCGGGTGGTGTGTTTGGGATCATTGTCATGCTGAAAGACCCAGCCACGTTTCATCTTCAATGCCCTTGCTGATGGAAGGAGGTTTTCACTCAAAATCTCACGATACATGGCCACATTCATTCTTTCCTTTACACAGATCAGTCGTCTTGGTCCCTTTGCAGAAAAACAGCCCCAAAGCATGATGTTTCCACCCCCATGCTTCACAGTAGGTATGGTGTTCTTTGGATGCAACTCAGCATTCTTTGTCCTCCAAACACGACAAGTTGACTTTTTACCAAAAAGTTCTATTTTGGTTTCATCTGACCATATGACATTCTCCCAATCCTCTTCTGGATCATCCAAATGCACTCTAGCAAACTTCAGACGGGCCTGGACATGTACTGGCTTAAGTAGGGGGACACTCAGGATTTGAGTCCCTGGCGGCGTAGTGTGTTACTGATGGTAGGCTTTGTTACTTTGGTCCCAGCTCTCTGCAGGTCATTCACTAGGTCCCCCCGTGTGGTTCTGGGATTTTAGCTCACCGTTCTTGTGATCAGATCTTGCGTGGAGCCCCAGATCGAGGGAGATTATCAGTGGTCTTGTATGTATTCCATTTCCTAATAATTGCTCCCACAGTTGATTTCTTCAAACCAAGCTGCATACCTATTGCAGATTCAGTCTTCCCGGCCTGGTGCAGGTCTACAATTTTGTTTCTGGTGTCCTTTGACAGCTCTTTGGTCTTGGCCATAGTGGAGTTTGGAGTGTGACTGTTTGAGGTTGTGGACAGGTGTCTTTTATACTGATAACAAGTTCAAACAGGTGCCATTAATACAGGTAACGAGTGGAGGACAGAGGAGCCTCTTAAAGAAGAAGTTACAGGTCTGTGAGAGCCAGAAATCTTGCTTGTTTGTAGGTGACCAAATACTTATTTTCCACCATAATTTGCAAATAAATTCATTAAAAATCCTACAATGTGATTTTCTGGATTTTTTTTTCTCAATTTGTCTGTCATAGTTGACGTGTACCTATGATGAAAATTACAGGCCTCTCTCATCTTTTTATGTGGGAGAACTTGCACAATTGGTGGCTGACTAAATACTTTTTCCCCCCACTGTATATCAATGCAAATGAGAGTTTCCATTGTGGATACAGTATATTATTTTGTGGTCTCTGTAGCTGGACTGTGGGTGAGTTAACAGAAACTACATCAGGCCTGTAAATAGTCTCTAGCTGCTCTCTAGTGTGTCCTGCTCCTGCTCCTGCCTGGGTGACGCCACTTTTAAAGGCTGTGATCTATTGACTCTCAGTGCAGTGGGGACGAGACCCATTTAGCCACTGTCATTTTTCATGACAAACACTGACGGCAGTGACATGGAGGTAAATCCATCTGTAAGCCTGGGCTGATTGAGCCACTGTGGCGAATCAGACAACATGCCACCCCCTGCCTCAACCCCTGCTCCCACTGGTACCGGGCTACAGATGTTTATGTCCACATAGACAGGTATTAACCACAGTGGGCTTCAGTTATCACAGAGCACACTAGATTAATTAAACACACCTCAATGAGCATAAAAGTCATTAAGAGATTCAAACTGTTAAAGGTTTTAAGTTATACCCTATCTGAATCAAACGTGCTGTTGGAAAAACCTTCGACATATCACTGAATGACTGTAGATTTCAACTCTGGACCGCCAGACCGTTGAGTCTCCCGTCACGAACAGTAACGTGTTTGATTCTGTCCGCCAGGCCATTTGCCTCCACAGTGTTTCAGTGTTTCATGAATGGCGTTCTGTTTCTTCTTGTTGTTAACATAGTGGTTTAAACACTACACGTTTATCACTATTGCCAACAGCCAAACAGCCTAGTGTTTATACCCAGCTGAGGGGAGATTTGTGGGAGAGAGAGAGAGAGAGAGAGAGAGCGAAAGAGGGGGGCTGTTGAGGAGGAGTACACTGCACCAGGCCTTTCAAAAGGGAAGCTGCTTTTGGGCTCTTGCTATTATTTCACTTCATTGTGCTTAATAGGGAACATTTAATTTTAACAAAAGCCTACAACATCATTTAATAGTAAACTGATTGTATCAAGTATATAAGGACAGTTTTTTCAGCATCTATGGGAGACACAAAGTTCTCATTGACAACCCTAAGAACACTAGTTTCAACAAAACTATAAAAAAATATATTTTCATGCCAGTTTTCTGACTTTCTGACCAAATCCGATCCTGTTCCTTCCAACTTGGTCTGAATTTAAATTTTAAAAAACATAATCTAACACAGGAAGGCTAACAGACTGTACAGACTCTGTAATGGCTGGATGAATGAGAGAGGAATGGCTGGAAGAGAGAGAGAGGAAGAAGAAAGGCTTACCCAGGATCTTGCTGATGTTGGAGTTGTGCATGTCTGGGAAGGCTTGGAGGATCTTGCGGCGCTCATCTTTGGCCCACACCATGAAGGCGTTCATGGGTCTCTTGATGTGGGGCTCGTTGCTGTTCCTCCCCCGGGCTTCCCTGTAGACCCGCGCCTCGGCTGTGCTGGCGCCTCCTGTAGGCCAACAATAATACTGTTGTGGTTTATCTGCTCCGGTACCAGAGCCATTCAGAGCTTTCCACCCTGGAAACACCAGAGTAGGAACAAGAAGGAGAAGAGAGAGCGAGGCGAGCAATTAATTAACTGCCACGAGCCACGTTCAACCCTTATACCCCATGGGCTGTCATCACTACTACTGAGACTGAGACTGGGGCTGGACTGAGACCAGACCAGGGGTAGGGTAGGGTTGGTGCTGGGGCTGGACTGAGATCAGACCAGGGGTAGGGTAGGGTTGGTGCTGGGGCTGGACTGAGACCAGACCAAGGGTAGAGTTGGTGCTACACTACAAGGTGAAGGAAATTGAGCTCTCAAGCTTCCTTTCCACTGGACCAGACTAGCCCTGACGACTGGATTTGACGACCGTGTTTTGAATGTAGAACAAGGGGACATTGTGAGAGTAGGGAAGCCACCCTACGGATCAAAAAATCTATCCAAACCCAAAAGAAGAGAACCATGACTTAAATGCCTGTTAAATATGTTGTCTGGGGCTCTACAAGCATTCACACTTCTATATTCAGCCCCATGTGTTTCAAACGGAAGTTCCAGAAGTTTCTTTCAAACAAGCAGGAATGCCAACTTAAATAACAAATATGGTGTGAGGCAGTCCTTATAAGAAAAATACAATCAAGGAGGGAAGAGACTCTGCCAAGTGCTTAATATAACATTCTTCTTCTTAAGCCCATCCCACTGAACCCCCCACCCCCACCCCACCCCACCCCATGCACACAACACACACATTTAGTGAGAGATGAGAGCGTGCCGACACACACAGAACTCCTCAGTAAAGTGCTGTTTCTCAATCAGGCCATTCACAATCAGCATGTGAGAAGAGTCTCTCTCTCTCCATATTAAACTGTACATCAGCCTGATAATGATTTCTGTTTGCATGCGCATTTTCTTCCTTTTATATGTAAGATGTGAAAGAATTAAATAAAAGCCGTATGAATATTTAAACAAACAAAAACATGTTGATAAACAAGGCCTGAAAAATAAGACAAAAAAAGCTTTCCATATGCTACCATCCATCTTTAATGATCCAAAATCTGGAAAGGAAAGCTTGGGATGACTCATGCATATTTCATCATCCACATGTGAAGTGTTCTCATTAGGATCTTGTACTAGCCCTCCATCTTGGCACACGTTACCTGTGGTTTGAGTTCTATTATTATTTCAGTTGATAAACAAAATCAAACTGTTAATGAGTAATGGAGCGTAGCGCTACTCTGTGATTAATTCACTATACACAGACTCATTCACTGGCTCTATTCAGCACAGTGCAGAGATAAGCCCTGAAGTAAGACATGGCGAGAAGGGGACTGGTTCAACTTTAGATAGAGCTTTAACTATCTATAGGCGACTGTTTAAGGAAACAGCAGGTGAGAGACAACACATATGCATGCACGCACACACACACACACACACACACACACACACACACACACACACACACACACACACACACACACCCACACACGTCCCTCTGGGCTGGGGGTGGACAGCCATGTCCAGACTGATAAGGGGATGGAGGTCCTGTGGTGGTAGGCCTGATCTCTAAGAGCGAGGCCTGGGACTCGGCTGAGGCTTGGCTGGGGATAGGGGGGACTCCGGCTGGGGTCCAGCAGGAGGCCCTATTCTCTGAGGCCCCCGCTGGGCTGTGCCTTCACTCAGGGCCTCCAAATCCATTTACACCAGCTCATGTTTAACAGTCATACCAACACATTTATGATCCAGAAAGGCTTCCCTTTATCTGGGAGACCAGTGCAATTTGCCTCTTCACACCGTCACGGTACATCAGCCAGAGCCCTGGGGACTCAGCTCGTCACTTAGCCTCCGCCAGGCAACAGTCTCAGAGCCACAGTCATATCAGGCATCTGACGGTCAGACGGCTGTCATCTGCCTGCTCTGCACTGTGCATGGATGGATATAGCTACCTCTCTGGCTCAGACTGGCCTGGACCATACTGTTCATAATGATCATCCTCCTTCAGAGCCCTGGGGAGAGACCCAGGTCAATAAGCTCTTCTAGAGCCCAGCCTTTGTTCGCCAACTTTATGTAAAAACAACAGACATACACACATTCACAAGCCAAAAAAGCCCCTCACACCTATCTCTCCTTAAAGGAATACTTCAGTATTTTGGCAATGCCCCTTATCTACTTCCCCAGAGTCAGATGAACTTGTGAATACCATTTTTATGTCTCTGGGTGCAGTTTGAAGGAAGTTGCTAACTAGCGCTAGCGCAATTTCTAATTAGCGTTAACGCAGTGACTGGATGTCTATGGGTATCTGCTAGCTAACGCTATTTAGCATTGGCTCGTGAAACTATCTCTAACTTCCTTCATACTGGACACAGAGACATAAAAATTGTATCCACGAGTTCATCTGACTCTGGGGAAGTATATACAGTGGGGCAAAAAAGTATTTAGTCAGCCACCAATTGTGCAAGTTCTCCCCCTTAAAAAGATGAGAGAGGCCTGTAATTTTCATCATAGGTACACGTCAACTATGACAGACAAATTGAGAAAAAAAAATCCAGAAAATCACATTGTAGGATTTTTAATGAATTTATTTGCAAATTATGGTGGAAAATAAGTATTTGGTCACCTACAAACAAGCAAGATTTCTGGCTCTCACAGACCTGTAACTTCTTCTTTAAGAGGCTCCTCTGTCCTCCACTCATTACCTGTATTAATGGCACCTGTTTGAACTTGTTATCAGTATAAAAGACACCTGTCCACAACCTCAAACAGTCACACTCCAAACTTCACAATGGCCAAGACCAAAGAGCTGTCAAAGGACACCAAAAACAAAATTGTAGACCTGCACCAGGCTGGGAAGACTGAATCTGCAATAGGTAAGCAGCTTGGTTTGAAGAAATCAACTGTGGGAGCAATTATTAGGAAATGGAAGACATACAAGACCACTGATAATCTCCCTCGATCTGGGGCTCCACGCAAGATCTCACCCCGTGGGATCAAAATGATCACAAGAACGGTGAGCAAAAATCCCAGAACCACACGGGGGGACCTAGTGAATGACCTGCTGAGAGCTGGGACCAAAGTAACAAAGCCAACCATCAGTAACACACTACGCCGCCAGGGACTCAAATCCTGCAGTGCGAGACGTGTCCCCCTGCTTAAGCCAGTACATGTCCAGGCCCGTCTGAAGTGCATTTGGATGATCCAGAAGAGGATTGGGAGAATGTCATATGGTCAGATGAAACCAAAATATAACTTTCTGGTAAAAACTCAACTCGTCATGTTTGGAGGACAAAGAATGCTGAGTTGCATCCAAAGAACACCATACCTACTGTGAAGCATGGGGTTGGAAACATCATGCTTTGGGGCTGTTTTTCTGCAAAGGGACCAGGACGACTGATCCGTGTAAAGGAAAGAATGAATGGGGCCATGTATCGTGAGATTTTGAGTGAAACCCTCCTTCCATCAGCAAGGGCATTGAAGATGAAACGTGGCTGGGTCTTTCAGCATGACAATGATCCCAAACACACCGCCCGGGCAACGAAGGAGTGGTTTCGTAAGAAGCATTTCAAGGTCCTGGAGTGGCCTAGCCAGTCTCCAGATCTCAACCCCATAGAAAATCTTTAGAGGGGAGTTGAAAGTCTGTGTTGCCCAGCGACAGCCCCAAAACATCACTGCTCTAGAGGAGATCTGCATGGAGGAATGGGCCAAAATACCAGCAACAGTGTGTGAAAACCTTGTGAAGACTTACAGAAAATGTTTGACCTGTGTCATTGCCAACAAAGGGTATATAACAAAGTATTGAGAAACTTTTGTTATTGACCAAATACTTATTTTCCACCATCATATGCCAATAAATTCATTAAAAATCCTACAATGTGATTTTCTGGATTTTTTTTTCTCATTTTGTCTGTCATAGTTGACGTGTACCTATGATGAAAATTACAGGCCTCTCTCATCTTTTTAAGTGGGAGAACTTGCACAATTGGTGGCTGACTAAATACTTTTTTTCCCCACTGTAAAAGGCCTCATTGCCACAATCCCGAAGTATACCTTTAACACACACATACCTGTACCCGTGCCTGGTTGAGAAAAGCCAATATGTCTTCACCTCCCTGCTTTACGCTGTCAGGATTCAGGAATAATACACTACCTCTGCTGCCACCGTCCCCACAGTACATTCATTTCATTTAGCACGCACTCACTGTACAGGATGAATTGATTTCACTTTGTTTGGTTTTGACAGCCATGTTTATTGTGCAATGAAATATGGTGTGGCGTGGGGCTGACAGTATCCATCAACGCGGGCCAATCTGCTGACTGCCGGGCCAGATGAAGGTATTCATTAGGGCAGGAGCGCAGCGCTCACTCAAACACGACAGCCAGTGTCTGCGCCCCGGGATCGCTCGCTCTAATTTACGATGCCCCCTGTGCCGTTACTCTGCCACTGACACTGATTCAGCAATTTATATACTGGCATGCATGCATACGGGCAGAGGTGAGCCTCTTACGAGGAGGGGGACACAACACGGCCCGCCACCCTGACACCAGCGCCAGGAAACAAACCACTTCAATCAGTTCATTATAGATGAGGCCCGTGAAGCCCTGGGTTCTGGTTCGCCAGGCAGCAGACGAGGAGGAGCACTTCCTCTCCAGTTCTTAACTGCACCAGCAAGCCATGAAAGGGAAATCTATGGCTCCTCTAAACAGCATTATAACATCCTGGTGGTTTTGTGTGAGTGTGGAGCGGAGTGTTGACGGGCTAAGCAGACCCAGACCCAGACTCAGAACAAGACTCGGCTCTGTCTGTCAGTGTTGGGACTGGGAGCTGGGAGCAGGAATGAGCCTGACCCTGGGCTAGAAGGTGGTTGCTAAGAGCCGCATGATGCAACCACTCCATGGGGACAGAGGACCGCGTCCATCCCTGCCACAGTGCTTGTGTATGGTCACATGGGAGGTCCCTGCGCCTCTCTCATTGGCCCTGCAGGGTAATCATGATGTGTCCTAATCAGAAGCAGCAGCAGCCACTGAGGGAGCTGGCAGCAACAGCAGGGCCTACAGCTCACCAAGCATCACCCCACAACGGTAACATGCAATTTACAACAATGCTGTTTTCTCTCTTCAATAAAACACCCAACACTGTTCTGACATTTACAAACAAGCATTAATTGTTTTTTGGGGGGGGGGGCGGCACGTTGGGGAAGCAGTTAGTTAGGTGTGTGATTGTGTAAATAAATACAGATGTTTAGCAGTGACAGGGCAGCCCCCTGTGTTGGGGCTGGGGAGGGGGGCGAGGGGGGGAACAGGGGAGGGCTGCTTAATCGAATTTATTGTGATTCATGAGGCCTGCAGCTCAATGTGACGGAGCGATATGAGAATTTGCTTTTAATTTGTCTCTCCCACAGACGGTGAAGATGAGCAGCATGAATTACAGAGAGACAGAGACAGAGAGAGAGGGAGAGAGAGAGAGAGAGAGAGAGAGAGAGAGAGAGAGAGAGAGGGAGACAGAGAGGGAGAGAGAGAGAGGGAGAGAGGGAGAGGGAGAGGGAGAGAGAGAGAGAGAGGGAGAGAGTGAGAGAGAGAGAGAGAGAGAGAGAGAGAGAGAGGGAGAGGGAGAGAGAGAGAGAGAGAGAGAGAGAGAGAGAGAGAGAGAGGGAGGAGAGAGAGAGAGAGAGAGAGAGAGAGAGAGGGAGGAGAGGGAGAAAGAAAAGGGAAAAAGTGAAGAAGAGAGAGGGAAAGAAAGGAGATAAAACAGAGAGAGTGTAGTGAAGCCCAGTGGCCTATCACACCTGTGTGCTGCAGGCTCAGACTCGACCCTGTGCTGAGCGGAGCCAGAGGGCTGTGCTGCCCCTCTCTCCCCCTCCACCTTTGTTCTGAGGGCAACACCGACTGTCAACCAGAAATCTGCTCAGGAGGATCTGCCTCAGCGAGCAGGCAACAATCACTCCAACCTGCCAAGCCCTCCCAGCTCCCAGCCCAGTGGGATCAAATCAAACACCTCTCACTAAAGGTATTTACTACTGACAATAAGGCCTCTCCCTCCAAGGGAGGGGATCAGCCCACATTCATGTGTATGGACAGATATGACACATGCAGTGCTCAGCACCCCTATTCAAGCCACGGCTCATAGTCCGCTAATTAAACCATTACAAATTACAGGTGATTTAAACCCTACTTTAACACGCCAATCTGGGGGGGGGTTCTCTCCAAAGTTGGATGCTTTGAATTCCAACATTTCTATGTGTGTGTAAGGGAACAAACAGCTGACATGTTAGCACTTGCATGCTATAGTTCTTACTATTGTCTCCTCCGTCTCCTCTCGCATGCCATCAGACTTAAAGTGGGGCAAGGTGCATTCCTGTTCACACCTCACTCTTCCAGAATGAATCAATAAAACCTGGGCAACCTGGGCTGACATGCACTGTCTGGGTCCTCAACAACATGCAAAACCAACTCCCCGTCCTAAAGGAGTATGGGAATGACTCACACATGCACACAGGCACACGCACACTCATCTCCAAGGATAGGCCTATATGATTAAAACATAACTATTGTAAATCAAACGTGAACTGTATAAAGGGAATTGTCTGAATTGAGTAAATGTTTGCAAATGTAATGTTTTATCCTGTCATCAAAAACCATTTGAATTCATTGTTCTGGGAATCAACCAACTTCAAAAAGGGACACCCTGATTGATTTAATATATTACAGTTGTAACTGATATAAATGTATGCACTCACTAACTGTAAGTCGCTCTGGATAAGAGCGTCTGCTAAATGACTAAAATGTAAATGTAAATATATTCTTCTGTATAAAGCCACCTAGTTTGAGCTCTAAGAAACACACTCCTATGGGAACATTCAAGGCAATAAAAGTCAGTCCCATGGCCTCTGGTTAGGAAGGAAAACAACATGAACCTCTCGAAACAATCATCTGATAATAAACCGAACAACAGCTCTGCGCTACCAAGACAAATAAACACAACACTGTCTGTTACTGTACAACAAAAGTACACTACTGTTCCTCCTATCCCATAAGGAGTCTATTAGTCTATTTCTACTTAGCCAAGCTGCCTTGCTTATTTCTCCTTGGCTGATATTGTCACAGTGTGCTGTGCGTTTAGATGAACTCTGTTTCCTGCCTGCCTGCATCTCTCAACACCCCACTTTGTTCTCCCAGGACCCTCTCTGGCGGGGGCGCTTTAGACAAACACACAACCCATGTGCCACACTACTTCTACCAAGCCATATGTGAATGAACAAAGAGGCTGGGCTGAGGCCTTTTGTGGTATTTGTTAATGTTTTTCATCTGAGCTTAAAAAGACCTAATGACTTTGTGGTGAGCTGATGCATGTGGCTCGTGGCTTTACAAAATGAAGGAAATTCTATCTATTCCCATACCACGCCACTATTTTCCAATGGCCCTCGTTAGAACTTTGGCAGCTGTTAATTTGGTTGCTGCATGCTTTTCAAATATTAGTTTAAGCAACCTAAAGCTTTCTGTGAACTGCAGCAATGACAGAGGCCTGCTGTACAGTCGTCTTCTGAATAACACTGTTTCTCCTCTGCAGGGAGATTGACCCCTGCCATGACAGACCTACAGTCAATAGGTAGCAGCTATACTCTGTTCAGGTATAGTCAGATACTACCAGTAGTTTTCCTCATGTTGGTGAGCAGAAAGGTGTCTGCAGTACACTGTGCTGCTGTGGAACACCGTGTTGCAGGGTAAAAAGTCCCTGCTTTAAGACAATGAATAATATTTACATGTGGTACCTGGCTCTCCCTCAAGGAATCACTTAAGGGTAAGGGGATGAAAATGCTGTTGACAGCTATGAATTACTTGAAAATGGCAAATAATAATAATAATAATCTTATAAAATAATTGTTATATTTCCTATGCATTCTCATAGTAAACATTATTTTTTTGCTCAACATAATGCCTCCAAACAAGAACCTCAAAAGTAAACACGGATCTTGTTCTCCAAAGTAAACACATTCTGGTTATAAAAAGAGACTTTAATGTAGCGCGTATCATGATAAAACCCTGTTCACAGCATTCATCTGGTGGTGCTGTTGAAACAGACAGATATATTTGTGGAGATAGATGAAATGGTGACTGTGTTGGTGAGCTATGTGCATGTCTCTGGCTTCTAGCCACCACTCTCTCTCCCCCTGGGAAGAGGACCTCCGTGGCCCCTGCCTAATCCACAGCCCGCTGGGAACTCACTTCCCAGAGGCGTCTGGCACTAGCCTTTCCCTCGGCCCTGCACAGGACATAAAAGGGCACAACTGATCCCTGACGACAGGGACTGGTGCGCGCCTTGCTCCTGTCCTGACTCCACAGTAGCCACAGAAGAAAGGTTCCCACTGGGGTAACTGGGAGAGGCTGGGGACCTAGAGAACATCTGCCCTGAGGGCCAGAGGGGTGGGACAGAGTCTACTGCAGCTGACGACGTGGGAACTTTCCCTCGATAGCCACTAACTGCACCTCTAATCCTGAATTTATGGGTGTGATGTGAAAGCAGACATGACAACTAATTTATGTTTCAGTTCTTTGACTTTGTCAACAAGCAGGTTTATGTGAGGTAGACCATACAATTTGTGAAACATTGTGTGTTATAATTATTTTGTTGGGAATGATGGGAAATGGGGAAATTGGTGGGAAATGTTTTAAAACGGCTTTTAGAAGGGATCTAAAAGAGGCGAGTGCTCTTGCATTGTCCTGAGAAATATCTCTCCCTCCATCTTGAGAATGTTTCAGCTATTAAAGGTGAGCCTGATCCATTTTCCCTCTGCTCGGGGCTCTGAAGTGCCATGGAAACTGACACAAATATTTATGTCAGACAAACATTGGCGCATTGAGGCATTCCTCGCCACTGTTTACACTCCAGGCCCACAAAGGGAGATGACGCTTTGTCACAAGTGTGCTACACGAATTTACACCTCTGTGCCCAGGACCTCAAACAAGCGCAGCGGCAGCCGGGACAGGCCTGGAGAAGGGCCAGCTTTGTCCTCAGGCGTCCTGTCCTTCCCTCACCTACCTGTGAATACCAGGGAGCAGTGGGCGCCTTCAAACACCACTATCCCCCCAACCCAGCCCAGCTCCCCCTGGTCTACTGCTCTGGCTCTGGCAGCCCTCACCTCTCTCTGGTACACTATAGGAACACACTGTGCACTGGGGAGGAATCCAGGCAGCAGTCTGAAGAATTCACTGTTACATAGAACTGACTGGATGGCTTTTCAGCATGGGAAAACAGAAGGGAATCTAGAGGAGAGAAGTCTGTACTTACCATCCAGATCCTCTGGCCTGGTGAGGTCGATGACTCTGTGGCCAATTTTGCCATCCTCGCCCAGCTTGCTAAGGTGGTGACCAAGGCTCTCAAAGTGTGCCCGCTCCTACAGTACACGGAAACACAGAGGAACGAGAGAAAGAGAATGAGGAACCTGAACAAACTGCTGCATATACAGTACATCTCTTTTCATATCAAGAGAATAGCTGATCAGTAGAATAACTGAATGAGTCATCTCTGAAATACATTATCTCTTTGAAATAACTGCTAGCTCTATTGTAGAGCCGCTCCTTTGACATGATGGAAGTGGATTGAGCTTGTCTTTATCACCCCTGCCTGCATTCAGCAGATGCTATAATGTACGACAGGAGGGAGGGAGGTAGAGACAGTAGGAGCCAGGGGTGCTGTAAATAGAGTTACAGAGGAATAATTTGTGATCCTGAGCACACAATAGGGGCTTTGCTGTACATCCCCCTGTCTGTCTGTCTGTCTGTCTGTCTGTCTGTCTGTCTGTCTGGAGCTAGCGCCCAGAACTCAGCAGCCATCACTTATTCAGGGCTCATGCTTTATAGAACACACTGTGTTTTCCATTTTGTCATGTTGCTTTATGCTCAGATTAAACTTGGCATCATGTTGTACTTGACGCACAATGAAACCCTGTCATTCAGCTCGCCTGTGACAATATAAAATGTCATGTCCGTGTGCATTTACAGAATAAAATAACAGCTTTCGGGGCCCTCTGAATAGTTGCTGCACATTACACTTAATGTATTATGCAGGGGAGAGTGCCGACTGCTGCTCGCTCCATTGTTAAATGACCTAGTTCCGCAGTGAATGCGCAGGGCATTAGTACAGGGCTGTCTTCCTCTCTAAAGACTCAAGTAGGAGATGGACACTTTGACTCGGCATGACACAAATAATCTCTCCCCCTCGGATTCGCCTGGAAGACACTAAAAGCAGGCAGGTTGCCAGGGTTCAGCCGAGAGCATTTGTTTTACTCCCAGGGTGAGCATTCTATCTCCGCCAAAGGTGCACTATGTGTACCCCTCCTCTTCCTGTGTCTTTTCTGAGGTTGCCTATCACACGCAGTTTAAACAGACACTCAGGTGGGCTCCCTATACAATGCTAACAGCTCCCCTGCCACACACACAGACACTGACACCAACACACACATTCATCTTTCACTGTTCTCTGGACTTTCACTCTTTTGTTTGTGTTCTTGTTTGTCCACCCACATGGGAGCTTGTGTACCTCTCCTATCAAAGAAAATGTAATGTACCATTACACTTCAGTCACTGGAGGTTAATACAGAACATCATATGCAATACAATGCTGTTTGATTTACAGTACCAGTCAAAAGTTTGGACACACTTACTCATTCCAGGGTTTCTCTTTATTTTTACTATTTTCTACATTGTAGAATAATAGTGAAGACATCAAAACTATGAAATAACACATATGGAATCATGTAGTAACCAAGAAAGTGATAAACAAATCAAAATATATTTTATATTTGAGATTCTTCAAAGTAGCCACCCTTTGCCTTGATGACAGCTTTGCACACTCATGGCATTCTCTCAACCAGCTTCATGAGGTAGTCACCTGGAATGCATTTCAATTAACAGGTGTGCCTTGTTAAAAGTTAATTTGTGGAATATCTTTCCTTCTTGCATTTGAGCCAATCAGTTGTGTTGTGACAAGGTATGGGTGGTATACAGAAGATAGCCCTATTTGGTAAAATACCAAGTCCATATTATTGAAGAACAGCTCAAATAAGCAAAGAGAAATGACAGGCCATCATTACTTTAAGACATGAAGGTCAGTCAATCTGGAAAATGTCAAGAACTGCAGTCGCAAAAACCATCAAGCGCTATGAGGAAACTGGCTCTCATGAGGACCGCCACAGGAAAGGAAGACCCAGAGTTACCTCTGGTGCAGAGGATAAGTTCATTAGAGTTAACTGCACCTCAGATTGCAGCCCAAATAAATGCTTCACAGAGTTCAAGTAACAGACACATCTCAACATCAACTGTTCAGAGGAGACTGCGTGAATCAGGCCTTCATGGTAGAATTGCTGCAAAGAAACAACTACTATAGTAGTCTCTATGGTGGTGCCACAGGGTTCAATTCATGGGCCGACTCTTTTCTCTGTGTATATCAATGATGTCGCTCTTGCTGCTGGTGACTCTCAGATCCACCTCTACGCAGACGACACCATTTTGTATACATCTGGCCCTTCATTGGACACTGTGTTAACAAACCTCCAAACGAGCTTCAATGCCATACAACACTCCTTCAGTAGCCTCCAACTGCTCTTAAACACTAGTAAAACTAAATGCATGCTCTTCAATCGAACGCTGCTGGCACCCGCCCACCCGACTAGAATCACTACTCTAAACGGGTCTGACCTAGAGTATGTGGACAACTACAAATACCTAGGTGTCTGGTTAGACTGTAAACTCTCCTTCCAGACTCACATTAAGAATCTCCAATCCAAAGTTAAATCTAGAATCGGCTTCCTATTTCGCAACAAAGTCTCCTCCAAACATGCCCTCGTAAAACGGACTATCCTACCGATCCTTGACTTCGGCGATGTCATTTACAAAATTGCCTCCAACACTCTACTCAGCAAATTGGATGTAGTCTATCACAGTGCCATCCGTTTTGTCACCAAAGCCCCATATACTACCCACCACTGTGACCTGTACGCTCTTGTTGGCTGGTCCTCACTACATATTCGTCGCCAAACCCACTGGCTCCAGGCCATCTATAAATCACTGCTAGGCAAATCCCCGCCTTATCTTAGCTCATTGGTCACCATAGAAACACCCACCTGTAGTAGGCGCTCCAGCAGGTATATCTCACTGGTCATCCCCTAAGCCAACACCTCCTTTGGCCGCCATTCCTTCCAGTTCTCTGCTGCCAATGACTGGAACGAATTGCAAAAATCTCTGAAGCTGGAGACTCTTATCTCCCTCACTAACTTTAAGCATCAGTTGTCAGAGCACCTTACCGATCACTGCACCTGTACACAGCCCATCTGAAATTAGCCCACCCAACTACCTCATCCCCATATTGTTATTTATTTTGCTCATTTGCACCCCAGTATATCTATTTGCACATCATCTCTTGCACATCTATCATTCCAGTGTTAATACTAATTGTAATTATTTTGCACTATAGCCTATTTATTGCCTTACCTCCATAACTTGCTACATTTGCACACACTGTATATATATTTTCTGTTGTATTTTTGACTTTATGTTTTGTTTTACCCCATATGTAACTCTGTGTTGTTGTTTTTATCACACTGCTTTGCTTTATCTTGGCCAGGTCGCAGTTGTAAATGAGAACTTGTTCTCAACTGGCTTACCTGGTTAAATAAAGGTGAAATAAAAATAAAAATAAAAATAGGACACCAATAAGAAGAAGAGACTTGCTTGGGCCAAGAAACACGAGCAATGGACATTAGACCGGTGGAAATCTGTCCTTTGGTCTGATTAGTCCAAATTTGAGATTTTTGGTTCCAACCGCCGTGTCTTTGAGAGTAGGTGAACGGATGATCTCCGCATGTGTGGTTCCCACTGTGAAACATGGAGGAGGAGGTGTGATGGTGTGGGGGTGCTTTGCTGGTGACACTGTCTGTGATTTATTTAGAATTCAAGGCACACTTAACCAGCATGCCTACCACAGCATTCTGCAGCGATACGCCATCCCATCTGGTTTGCGCTTTGTGGGACTATAATTTGTTTTTCAACAGGACAATGACCCAACACACCTCCAGGCTGTGTAAAGGCTATTTGACCAAGAAGGAGAGTGATGGAGTGCTGCATCAGATGACCTGGCCTCCACAATCACCCAACCTCAACCCAATTGCAATGGTTTGGGATGAGTTGGACAGCAGAGTGAAGGAAAAGCAGCCAACAAGTGCTCAGCATATGTAGAAACTCCTCCAAGACTGTTGGAAAAGCATTCCAGGTGAAGCTGGTTGAGAGAATGCCAAGAGTGTGCAAAGCTGTCATCAAGGCAAAGGGTGGCTACTTTGAAGAATCTCAAATATAAAATATAGTTTGATTTGTTTAACACTTTTTTGGTTACTACATGATTTGTGTTATTTCATAGTTTTGATGTCTTCACTATTATTCTACAATGTAGAAAATAGTAAAAAATTAAGAAAAACCCTTGAATGAGTAGGTGTGTCCAAACATTTGACTGGTACTGTAGTTTAATAGAATATGCTGATCAAAAGCATTACATGGAGAAAAAAACAGACAATTGTTCATACATTTCTCAGACTCCATTGTCAAATTATTGAAATGTTTTTCCTCTTTCAATTTCCCTCTGGTAGGCCAATAAGACCTGAAAAGTATGACAAGAAGACAAATTGAGACATTTGAATTCCATTTCAAGTCTTTCGGCGCATTTCCATCATCCTGAGGCATTTTATTTATTCAAGAACTATTCCTCAAAAAGAGAGCGTATGTCACTTTCTGTGTGTGTCTCTGTGTGTGAAAGACAGAGAGAGTGCTGCAATTTACCATCACGCTTCAAGGACCAATCATTATGTATGGACATCTGAGTGATTCTGATCTACAATTAACCACTACCTGCTTATGGCCTGTGATTAGAGGCTGCCTATCTGCCTCCTTGGCTTTGCTAACTTAAGTGTTTTCTAATTATGACATATGCACTGGTCCCCGCTGGGCAGAAGGCGCTTTGTAAAGATAAGATGGAGCGCCATGCCTTCCCAGCGCCACGCTCCGTGTGAAGCGACACAAACTGCTGTATTCATCACCCAGCCACATTATTGCACTTAATGAAAGAGGCTAGCGGGCCAATGACAAATTGACGGATGTGTGATTAGTCGGACGGGCAATGGCGGCAGCAGCGACGGCAGAGCCTGGGATGGGATGCTACATGGACAGTCCTCTCCTCTCTGCCGGGAGGGCCTGGGAGGACTCAGCATTCTGGGGGAACTGTGTAATAAATTAGCCATCTACCCCCCCCACTGGCCCCTGCTGATCAATCAAGGCCTTTTATAAACTCATGATCATTAAGCATCATGTTGGGCTGAGGAGATGGGGAACAGGAGCCATTCATCAAAGACTTTCATTAACAACTAGCTCAGCGCTAAACTTCTCCTTTCTCCACCACAAAGTCCCAGTGATCACACAGAGAGAGAACATCAGCTAGCGCACCAGTCAGCTGGGACCAGTGTTGAACAAGCCGGCTTATTGAATTAAGCCCTTATTACCTCCACATCATTCAATATAATATAACTTCTGTACAGGCTGATAATACATGAACAATCATTGTTACATTGGCCTATAACAGGTTGATTAGGATGTGTTGTCTACTGTGAGGTAGTGTTTTGTGCAGCATGTATTCTTATGTACTCTACTGTACTCTACTGTAGCAGGACAGTACTGTATGTCAACCACAAGGTTAGAAAACACTGTGCAATTATGACTTTCTCTTTCCCTGTGTTGGCAATGCTAATGAACATTAGACTAAATCTGTGCAATATGCTACAATTAATTTCCATTACATTTTATATAGTATGTTTTATATACTTATTGGTTATAACCTTTATCATTTATATCCGGGCATTAGAATTACAGTTAAAATTATGGAGATAAATTATACGCACAACATCAGCCTTTTTGTTTCAAGGCTTGAAAATATTCAGTGAACTAATGCTACTTTACTACCCCTGCATCAAGTGCTGTGATAAATTAATGGCATTTTTATTATTTTATGGTGTCATGAAATTTTTACTGATCACTCTGGCACAGAAGAGTAGTAAAGGACATACGGTGGTATCCAGGGACGATGGCCCTCCGTCCGGCCAGAGAGGTAGATGCTATAGTATGCTCACCACCGCCTGTCTGCTGCATGCCCACTATAAAGGACATTTATAATGTACAGTAGTGGAGGATGGCAAGAGTAATTCCCTTCAGCAAATGGAGAAAAAAATAGGACAACTGGGAAAGGCGAGAGAGAGAGAGAGAGAGAGAGAGAGAGAGAGAGAGAGAGAGAGAGAGAGAGAGAGAGAGAGAGAGAGAGAGAGAGAGAGAGAGAGAGAGAAGCAGGGGGTGAAAGGGGGAAATGCACAAGTGAAGGAGGCAGGGAATGAAGAAGAGAGAACATGAGAGAGGGGTAGAGAGAGAGAGAGAATACAAAATATATAATGGTACAAGTTGTTCCCCTCCCATTCTGACCACGGCCTCTGGCAAGTGAGCGGTCCTTCCCTCAAATGAGTTCAGCATGCAGCCCTTCATCCCACATCTCAAATTATAGCGACGCGCTCCAAGCTCAAGTGGAAAAAAGCCACCCACAATAATCTCCTCCGCCCTGCCCCGTGCTCTTTTTGTCTCAAATTTGGTTACAAACACATTTTGTTCGATAGCAAATGGCTGCCCGGTGAAGTCATGCCATAGCCATAGAGAACAGAGCAGAGTGAGGGATGGCAGAGTCAGTGGAACTTCTTAGCTTAGCATTGGAGAAGTGTGGAACCCGAGAAGGCCCATGTCAGCACTGTGAAGAGGGCTTTAATCTGCCTGGCCACAGAACATGTGCCGGAGGCCCGCTTCTTTGCCCACAGCCACAGGGCGTATCCTGGGCCTGGGCAGCCCTGGCAGAAGCAGCTAGATGCAGTGGTAAATGAAGCAGAGGAAGAGGCAGAGAGAGGCAGGAGGCCCTGTGCATTGTGCCTGTGTCTACCCTGTATTTAGGCATCACACTGCCGTTCCACTCCTGACACTCCTTCCCCTCTCCTTTATAAATAGCCTGGCCACAGCCATATGGCCTTGGATTGTCCAGGCTGCTCCATACAACTGTAAGATAATAAGGATTGTTAGAGCCGTTTTAGGTCCGGTATTAAGGACAGCTGAAAACATTGTCTGGATTTAAGTGAGAAAATGTAGAGAAGTCCTCCACTATTGTTCTGGTAAAGGGACTGATTCAGTAAGATAATGAAAAGCTTCACTTGAGTCGAAGCAGACGATAATCGAGCAGGACAGGTGCGTAAACCTTGGAGTTTGGTCATTTCCTTTTTCCGGTTGCCCAGGTGCACAGGGCTAATACCTTGATGAAAAAAGACAACTGACAAAGGCCATAATATTCTGTTGAATAACTGTTATTGTCATGTCTGTGAAAGTGGGCCTCGCAGCATGTGCTGCAGCTCACACACTTGGTCTATGGGGAGGTGAAGCACGCAGCTCTGTGATCTGACCACAATAGCAGGCTTTGTGTATCAGCTGTCACTCATCACAAAGGTCACATGTGGCCCAGAGTGGAGAACTTGAGGGCCTAAACCTAAAACCTCTGCAATCTGCGCCCTGCCCTGACTAAGATGGAGACAAAGTCCCCTTTAAACATGAACTGGGATTACATCCCTTCTTCTCCTCCTAATCTGTTTTGTATTTCAGTTGTAACCAATTGCAATGTTATTTATAATGTTGCAGCTCTCCAGTAGTTGGTAGTTTTGAACCATTTACGTCTTAAGCACATCCAGTCGTGTGGTAAGCCGAGGTTTTCTTTCATGCAGTCTCTCGCTCTCTTTTCCCCTGTTCCCTGGGCCTCAGCCCTGCTCTACAGGAGCTCCACAGGCCTCATCCCCCAGGCAGGCACAGGATCACTCAGCCCATAGATGGGCCACTGCCCTAGACATCCAGTCCTCTGAGTCCTCCAGCCTCTACTGACACCACCAGGCTACCACCTCATTAAGAGAGAGGAGCAGCACAAAGTAGCATCTTAGTTCAATTATGGAGCTGAACTGCTAACTGCTAGCCCTATTCCGGGCTGGACGCCAGATAAATTTTTTGGTTTGTTTTTAATGACAGAATATGCTATCATACACCAGGCCGAGATGTTATTCTCTTTTTCTATGTAAGGAGAACAAGTCAGCCCCACAAAACCTGACTTTTCAACTTCATTTGCAAATGGTGCATTTTATGCATTGCTGTCTCTGTTCTGTGCTGTAAAGGCCTTTCTGTCAGAGCTCTGCAGTGGTTTTTTATTCCACACTGTGTTGAGATCATTTGCTGGTATATTTTTACGGGTTTCCAGCTCTCAATGACCCTGAACTGTTGACTGGCTCCTCCAGGGACTGTTAAATTGGGCTCACATCTCTGCCTTATCAAACCCTCTGCTTACAATAACACAACACCACCATAACCACAACAATATGGAGAGTGAACTGAGTGACCTGGCGGACACAGGAACCTTTATGTGTCCACTGTAACAATGCTGCAGCAGTGCATAACAGGCCCATTGTGGCGTGTTCTCTCTCCCCAGTCTTTGTTGTACAGAGGCCCGGCCGGCAGTGAGCGTGGCTCTCTCTTCAGGTCTAGAGCTCTGGGCCAGTAACATTTTTGAGCGGCTGCAGTGCATTGGCAATTCACCATTTTACACCGCAATGACGGAAAGGGAGCTACCTCAGCCAACAGCCCAACCAGGATGCGGCCTTGATGTCTTTTTGGGGAGAGGCGAGACAGAGAGACAGAGAGAAAAGAGAGAAAGAGCGGGTGGTATTGTTTCAGTCCTGGCCTGGGACGGACGCCCACACACACCCACCCACAACCTCATTCAGAGTCATAGACTATTTTTATTCCTTTGACAGATGTGAACAATTGGACAAAGCATTAATGTAAGCAATACTCAACAATGGCACTTGCTGGCTATGGCCAGTGTCTGGGAGCAGAACATAATCTAATTTGGATAGCCAAACCCATGTATGCCAGGGTTTTTACATTGCAGCCAAAAAGCCTTGGTTGGCAATTTCCAAGACAGCAGTCGAAAAGCAGCAGAAAATTGCTTCCAGGGCTGCAGACCAGACAAGATTATATTCAAAGTCTTTGTGAGGGCTTTGCCTGAATAGGACCCCAGCACACACACGAACACACACACACACGCACACACACGCACACACACATACGCACACACACAGATTAGAGCGAGAAGAGCATTTCTACTACTTGCAAAAGGTTAGGAGTCAGGACTTTGTGGAACACCAGCAAAGCTCCATTTGAATATGTTAGGCTCTGAGCTGTAGGACATGGGGAAAGAGAATATTATACTAATCAATAATGTAGGGAGGAGGGGGTGTCAGGGGGGTAGGGGCAGTTCAATAGGTTAATTCACTGGCCTTTCACCCTTTGATTCCAGTTTGGGAGATGTCAGCAGAGGAATATATTGTATTTCTACACACAGCCTCCAGTTAACAGTGGGTACTACCAAGACCAAGACAAGAGCTATGGGAATATCAACCAAGACAAGAGCTATGGGAATATTAACCAAGACAAGAGCTAAAGGAATATGACCAATCTGTGACACCTGAATCAGTGACTCTGTAGCCAGTTTTCTCCTCTATCTCAGTTCATATAGGACAAGCTATGAAATCTTCAACCTGCAGATGAATACACCCAATCCTAACAGTTTTACCAGTTCTAGCTACCTATGCTAATAGCAGGAGACACTTCCAGGAGTTACAAATGGATCCTGTTGTATTTGACTGTACGCATTCTCGGTTGTTCTAGATAAAAGCATCCACTAAGCAAATAAATAATGGAACAAAGTAATTGCCCTCTACAGACAATAATACCTTTAGATAAATATTTCAAAAAGGTAAATTGTGAGAGGCTTGGAAAAGCTTTTATTGTACTGATGGGATATAGTAAAAAAGGACAAATAGAAAACAGTAAAGCATGAATATTTTACATGTCCTCAACAAGAAGGTAGAGGACTAGTGTACTGTAGAATAAAAGGACGTCTTCCACCTCAAAGGGCAGTAGTATGGAGAGAAAGATGAGGAGGAACGAGAGAGAGAGAGAGAGAGAGAGAGAGAGAGAGAGAGAGAGAGAGAGAGAGAGAGAGATGAGAGAAAGATGAGAGAGAGAGAGGGGAGGGCAGAAGAAAGAGACTAGAGAGAGAGAGAAAGAGAAAGATGAGAGAGAGAGAAGAGAGAGAGAAGAGAAGAGAGAGTAAGAAGGACCATATGGAGGGATCCCTGTAATAGGGGTGAGAGAGGAGGAAGGGATGCATTGTGCTCCATGGACACACTTTGTATTAAAAGATGAATTGATCCATCTGTAAGCAGCACTTAGCCCCACTCTCCGGCTGGGTCGTTACACTGGGATAAATCAATATTTAATATCCCCCTCCAACAGCCACACTAGATGATTTTAACCTCTCCTTAATCCCATTTATGTTACTTTTCCAGAATCTTCATGTAAGCTTTCACTGTGATAAACTTCCAAACAGCCGACCGGGAGCACAGCTATTAAAGAGCACACAGTATTTATGTCAGGTGAGGCGCTTGGCTGAAATATTAATATTCTGAAACTGACCAAAGTGAAAGCTTTTATCTGGGCTGTCCGGGCCTGTGCAGACTGTCGGCTTGGCTTGTATCAGGGGAAGGGAAGGCCACTCCGTGCTGTGCTGCGCCAGGCCAGGCGCTCCCTCCTTCCCCCCTCCCTCCCTCCTTCCTTCCCTCCCTCCCTCCTTCCCAGGCTGAATTACAGCCCTCTGTTTTTACTGCTCCACTGTGATGATCACTCTTCTGGCTCACTTGCTAGAGTGTGTCCCAGCACAGAGCACACACACCATCCTTATAGGGACAGTGTCAGTGGAACAGTCTTTATCTGCCTTTGGTCTAGGGATGGAGCCAAGCATGGCTACAGAAGACTGATCATATTCACTACTACATTGACCTCAGAGACAGCATGAAGAGCTGGTACTCAGTCCCTCTCTAAGCACTTGTAGCATCAGCACTTATACTTCAGTCATTCACCCACACTCTTAGAAAAAAGGGTTCCAAAAGGGTTCTTCGGCTTTCCCCATAGGATAACCTTTTCTGGTTCCAGGTAGAACCCTTTTGGGTTCCATGTCTACATGGAACCCAAAAGGGTTCTACCTGGAACCAAAAAGGGTTCTTCAAAAATATTTTGTTTATTTTTAGTAGACGCTCTTATCCAGAGCGACTTACAGTTAGTGCATACATAATTATTTATTTTTTCATACTGGCCCCCCGTGGGAATCGAACCCACAACCCTGGCGTTGCAAACACCATGCTCTACCAAATGAGCTACATCCCTGCCGGCCATTCCCTACCCTACCCTGGACGACGCTGGGTTGCAGCCGGCTACAACAGAGCCTGGATTCGAACCAGGATCTCTAGTGGCACAGCTAGCACTGCGATGCAGTGCCTTAGACCACTGCACCACTCGGGAGGTAGAGAGTTCTTCAAAGGGTTCTCCAGTTGGGGACAACTGAAGAACCTTTATTGGTTCTAGATAGCAAATTTTTTTCTAAGAGTGCAGGAGAGGTAGTGCCAAGGGTTTCATGCTAACTCATTAGAGATGCAGCTACTTCTCCTAAACATAGCTGTGCCACTGGTAAGCTTTCCTCTGACAGACCCAGGTGGGAGGATGGAGAGAGAGGCCATGCACACGAAGGCTTTGTGGTGTGTACGGTTACCTAGGGCAACGCGATAACCCCAAAATACCAGTCATATTTTCAACTGATAGCCCACCTAATTATAATTTGTTGTTCTTGGCCGTGTACTGTCAATGCTGTGATCTTGAACCGCAAGCCTCCCCAGTCTTAGCTCGCTGTTACATTGACTCTTACGTTGCACTGACTCTATGCACACACAACGGGCTCTACCCACACACCCACACATATTTCCAATGACATTTTTTTTCTTTATCTTTAACTCAGCATTGTTGGAAAAGGACCCGTAAGTAGGCATTTCACTGTTAGTCTACACTTGTTGTTTATGAGGCATGTGACGAATAACTCTTTATTTGATATGACATCAAAGCCTTTCGCCCCAAAATGCATTTACCCACCATCTTTAATATCTTTCTCACTCTCTCTGTCTCTCTCTGTCTCTGTCTCTCTCTCTGTCTCTCTCTGTCTCTCTCTCTCTCTCTCTCTGTCGCTCTCTGTCTCTGTCTCTCTCTCTCTCTCTCTCTCTGTCTCTCTCTGTCTCTGTCTCTCTCTCTGTCTCTCTTTCCTCAGACTGAGTAAACAGACTGAAAAGGGTAGAGCAGAGGTGAGGAGTGATTGACAGTGTCAGCCCCCGTTATAAAAACACACAGCTCACCTGAGAGGATTGTTTAAACACAGGCTGACTAGACAGGCCCACAATGCAGTCGAAACAAAAACTAAAGCCAACAAAAGAGAAAAGCGTTAAGCTCTACCTGCTAAGAACAATGGCGTGGTAGGTGTTTGCTGCCTGTTGAAAACAGTTCCTTTCAGGGCATTGTTCGCACGCTGCATTCATATCATGTAGGAGCAGATTCTGGAGCTTGGCTCACCTTAGAGTCAGGGAGGTAGAGAACACTACAGGGCCATCCCGCAGACACACAGACAGACAGACAGTGACTGAGTGGAAACGGGAGATGGGAGAGTTAACATTACTCTACGGGCCTCAGACTCACCCACCTTTGCCTTGTCCCACTTAGTGGATAACGAACAAAGACAGAGAAACTGAGGAAGCGTAACTAGCTAACAGTAACAGTTATGAGGGTGGGGTGTTAAGTGTTAAGGGGTACAACTAGAAGAAAATGGTAGTGTGTTTTTCCTTTTTTAATGACGCAACTCTGTGAGATGGGACTGAACTTTCAATACAAAAACCATACAAAAGGTTTTATCTGGTTGCATGGCAAGACAATTTTATACCACTGAGTTCTTTAACTATAGGCCATGTCCCTTGACTTGACACACTTCAGTCTGAGCTCACTGCATTGCCACCTGTGTAGACACAGATTTACCCCTAATATTAAATTAAAGAAGAAATCAAAATAGATATTCGTTGACTTTTTTACATATACATTGACCTAGTTGAATGTGTTGGTTCAAAGTGTCAGGTGTTGAAATATTAATGAAGCTTTGCTCCCAGTTCCTGCCTGCTCCTCACAGCCAACTGGCAATATGGCACCAATCAGAGGGAGGAGGATGTTTTTTTCTCTCCTTGATTGACTCATCGCTTGAAGATATTTTAAAAGGGAGTCCCAGGGAGGGGAGTGTGTGTGCTCCTGGTACAAAGCGCCCCTGTCCAATGTCGAGGGACGGAGAGGGCCGTATGTCTGCTTTAATTGGGCAGAGACATCAGAGTGTTAACCCGCACCGGGCAGCACCATGGTCCGTTCCTCTACCACCAACATCAACACACACACACGCAAACACCATAATGCACGCACGCACACACACACACACACACACACACACGCGCACACACACACACACACACACACACACACACACACACACACACACACACACACACACAGCAATGCCAATGTCAATCAAAACCACTACTCTAGACTAGGATTAAAGACAAACATTGGTCTGAAGAACTATATCTAAAAAAGAAAATAGCGGAAATCACTTTACTAGTTCTAGTTTTGGGCTACTCACAATGTACTCAGTGAACCAGCTCTGTTGGTGAGGACAAAAGAGGGAGGGAGGGAGAAAAGAGACAGAAAGAGAAGAGTGAATAAACATAAAGCAACATACAGGAAGATACATGGAAGAAAGGAGAAAAGGAATGAGAGAGAATGAGACAGAGAGCTGGATGGACAGACAGACATACGGACGGAGGGGGCAGGCATTCTGACCTTGTCAGCCCTGCTGCAGTTGTTGAGGCCCATGCCTGTGAGGGCAGAGAGCTTGGCCTCCATGCCCTGCTGGTGGTGCTGCAGCTGCTCTCTCTGGATCTGTTCTCTCATCTTCCTGGCCTCCTGGATGGCCTTCATCACCGCATCCTGGTCCCCGAACAGCGCTGTGGAGTTCAGGCTGGACAGGATGTCTGGGGGAGGGAGGGACACGCCCAGTTAAAAACAAACACACATAAACAGTAGATACACATACACACTATTCATTTTGATTCACAGTGAATGAGCCCACTGACAGGTGTTCATCATCCTATGTGGAGAATCAAGCCTTGTAGGAGGAGGACCCCTCCTCCTTTTTCCAGTGAGTGTGTATGTGTGTGTGTGTGTGTGTGTGTGTGTGTGTGTATGTGTGTTTTGTGTGTGTGTGCTGCCTGCATCTGTGTACATGTGGGGCTGTTTTAAAGACAGCGAGAGGCAGTAGACCGAGTCTGTCGCCTTCTTTGTGTAATTAACATCTCAAAGTTAGGTGAGGAGGGATGACAGTTAAAAACACAGAAATAGAAGAAAAACAAACATAGGGACTGGGTTTAAAGCCCCCGGTCTGAGCCAAACAGCGGAAATACAGCCACTTTAATGAAAGACTGCATTTAATAACAGTTAGCAAAGGCTGAGTAGAAAGGCTTAACATGAGAGGGATGGTGAAACGTGAGACCTCTTAAAAACAAATAATGTGTTACAACATCCGCAGGTCTAGATTGCATGGTTTTTAATACCAAGGTTCTACCGAGAATAGGAGTTGCAATTGTGTCAACAGTTTCGTCTACATAGGGATAAACGTCATTCACTTTTGTTTAATCCAGATAAAAAAATTGCCAACATTCTGGCTGGTCACATTGTTCAAAGCCATTTGTACACCTTGACAGTGTGAAATATTGTATGTTCAACTCCCATTATCTAAACACAGAAAATAAAACCAACAAAATATCCAGCTTGATCCTATATCAATGTTATGGAATTATAATGATCTTTCTATGTGATCTAGGGGGTGGCCAGTTCAAAACAGATCTGTGTGTGCTCCTGTGTGGTTATTCAATCAGTATGTATTGACTATTGGAGATGGAGCCGGAGGTGAGATGCAGAGTGTGGCCAGTTCTTACCCAGAGAAGACCCACGGCCCATGCCTCCGAGGGGACTGGGGATGCCGCTCTTGGACAGGCTGTTGGGGCTGGTCTTGCTTCCCGTGAACAGGCTGTGTGTGGGGGACGTGGGGGACTTGACTGGCTCAGCCGTCTTGGGCCGGGCAGACAGGTTGAGAGGCTGCGTTCCCTCCTCCTTGTGGAGATGGGGTAAGGGAAAGGAGTGGGAGAGAGAGAGATAGGAGAGAGCGAAACAGACAGAAAGAGGGGGAGAGAGATAGAGAGGGAGAGACAGCGGGAGAGAGAGGAGATCGATGTGAATAAGGGCTTCTCCTGTTGGAGGATGTGTGGGCTCCCAGACAACACTCTGCTCCTGACTAATTACTAGTGCTCCTATCTGACCGTCCACTGCTCCCCCCTCTCCTCTCCCCTTCTCTCCTCTCCCCTCTTCTATCCTGCTCTGCTCTACTCTCCCCCTCTTTTCCTCTCCTCTCCCCTCCTCTCCTCATTCATCTGCTGGCACCGTGCCATCATGGCCGTCCTCACAGTTGCCGAGCGCCTTTGTTCACAATAATTAAATCAGATTTTTGCCTCTCTGTACATCTTCATCTGTTCTCCCTCTTCTCTGGTCTAAGAATGAATAATAACCACATTACAGAGATGCATGGTGATGATTAAAGATGGTTGTAAGTAACAGTCATCAAACGTCAGTTGCGTTATCTAATTCATTAAGTTGTTTTCCAATTTCCTTTCTCATTTGCGGATACTGGTGTTAGTCATTTGTTTCATGTAATACTGCATCCGACAGTGTGTAATAAATTGTATAACTGGCTTAGAATGCATTCTTAGTGAAGTTGGGTGAGTTAATGTGAGATGTCAGGTCACAGAAGGACATGTCTGCTGGGCTGGTTGCAGTGCAGCACAGAGCAGCAGTAAGTTGTGATTGAGGCTGATGGTGATCTGTGGTGTTCCCAGGGCAGTGTCTAGGAGCTCTTGGAGAGGATACCTGCTCCCTGACTGGATGGTACTGTAGGTATTACACACGTACCAATGGAGGAAAGTACCTGGGTGGGTCAAGGATAGCTCTACTGCCTCCTTATCTATCTTTCTAGTGAAGTCTCATCACTGAGATTAGTCTGTATGCTGTTGTTAACAGTCTTTTTCTAAGCCCAAGTGTCTTCTTGTCCAAACATATGGCTGGCTCAGACACAGACTGCCTCAAGGCCTTGTTATTGCTGTGCCAATAACAGTTTGTCATCCAATGAAGCCAAAAGCTGACAAACAAAACTAACAGCAATCTAATTCTAACTAAGGATGAATACAGATGGGGCTTTGGGGACATATGTACTTTACATTAGTGTTTAGTTATTGATAGTTCAAGTTCACAACCTTGTAGTGTTTAGAAGTACGATACATACCCATAAAGCCAATTCAGAACGTCAACTCAATGTCAAAATATTTGAGTGAAAAGGCCTGTAGGATCTGTACAGTGCCTCTTATCTAACAAACAGCCTTAATGACATAGATCCTATAAAGTGACAGTGTTGAGGAGACAGCTTGATACAGGCCCATGGATGAGCTTCCAGGAGGCTGTGTGCCTGGGGTTGTGGGGGAGGCAGTGTTTAGCTCCAGATCCTGCATGCTGAAGAGAATACCAGAGAGAGAGATCTGCACTACCATTCAATTACATGATTCAAGTCCCTTCACTATTGTGATATTAAGCTAAACTTTTCCAAATGGAGGCATGTTTCAGATTTTGGCCTCTAATGGTGAGAGGATGATGTATCTACCCTATGCTCCATACAGAGATCTGGTGGATTCAGGCCATGCAGTAGCAGGCCCTGCTCTCTGGTTTATTTACAAGACAATAAGACCCATCAATTCCTCCTTTCCCTTCACTTTTTAAACTGCATTAACATACGAGTGATTCTCTCTCTGTTCTAATGGTTTTGTTCCATCCCAGTGGATGTGATAATAAAAAAGGTTTTGCTGTTCCTTGTGATCTGAAACCATGTGTTCCACAAATTCTCTCACTTAGAGCGCCCACAGCCATAGCAACCATGTCCACAGAGTTCTGGTTGAGAGAGAGCGGGCCTTGTTAAAGGCCCACAGATTGATGGGCCGGTAAGACGTTTGGCCCAGTATTAGCACAGAACACAGAACAGCAGCACCACTACCACTACTACCACTCATTTGCTGAGCAGGCAGCAGGCTGGGTCAAGCACCACTCCAGTACTTAGGCGGTGGGCGGTGGGTGGGTTAAGTGATGGGTGAGGGTAGGCAGGGCTACCTTGACTTGAGTGACAGGGGCATTGGGCAGTGGGTGGTGGGCTGTGTGAGGGGTGAGAGGCGGGGGCCTACCTTGATTTGAGTGATAGGGCTGGAGGATCTCTTGTCGTTCTTCAGGCCGGAGGGGGAGATGGGTCCGCTGTTGTTGGGAGGCTGGGGGAGTGGCGGCATCTTGGCTCCAGGAGAGACCTGCATGCTGGCAAGCTGGGCGGCATACAGTTGCTGTAGGGAGGAGAGGGAGGAAACCCACAAGGCGTTAACATCCAAAGCCAGACACCATTCAAAGCTTTTTTTTTCTCTCTCTCTCTCTCTCTCTCTCTCTCTCTCTCTCTCTCTCTCTCTCTCTCTCTCTCTCTCTCTCTCTCTCTCTCTCTCTCTCTCTCTCTCTCTCTGTCTCTCTCTCTCTCTCTCTCTCTCTCTCTCTCTCGCTCTCTCTCTCCCCCTCTCTCTCTCTCACACGTCTTCCTCTCTTTCCATGCCTGGCAGAGAACCTCCATCAAAGGTCTTTACTGTATATCAAAGCTTGAATCCAGGGAGAGACAGCAGCCTTAAAAACCACACAGCCATGGCTCTCATTCAGCACACTTGGAGCGCTCTTTTTCCGCTCATCACAGAGAGAAGTTTTCAGACAACGCGAGAGAGACTGTTCTGATTTCCCTCCACCCTCCACTGTGGAAGGAGCTGCAGTAGAGAGGTTTCTGTTGGAGTTTCTGGCCTGTAATAGGACCCTATAACACAGCCACCTGAGCTGGCCCTCTATACGCCTGCCATCCCACACTTAGAAAACCAAACCCAGTTGGACTCCCATCACAGAATACATTAAACGCATACATTATTAAGGCCCCATCCTGCCTGCTGCACAAAGACCATTGATGTCATCATGCTTGTTTTCCTTGGCGATAAATCAGTAACTTTACTAACCAGTGGTGACTTACCACTCAGACGTGTGGTTTTGATGACTGGCTAAGCGTTCAATGACAATCACTTTTCCACACAGCAAAGGGATTGAACTCTGTATAATATTCTATATGTCTACTGCTGTCCTGATTATCTGGCAGGCGCTCAGTGGATAGGTTATTACGGATACTGATATGTCTTTTGAAAACATATTAAAAAATGTCAGACACACATCACAGAAAATGGGTGTTGGGTCAAAAAATCCCACAACACAATAAACGTCATCATTTAAATAAACTTTAGATGTAAGGAAGGCAGATTGTCTATCATTGATGAAAACTGGAGGCTTTAGTGATGCTGTTAAAACTTCTAGGCACTATGAACATGTGAACTATAATTAATGGGTATCTAACATTCAAATACAAATCTGAGTTTCCACTCTTTTCCAGTCAGTTTGAACATAGCATAAATTAGATTGTTTTATGATCAGGTCTGGAGTTTATTATGTTTTTGTACTGGCCCCTCTCTAAGACCCACTCCCCTATGTTGACAGCACTACTGTCTGCCTCAGGCTATTATTGATTGGCCACCAGGTAAGTGGTTAAATTGGCTTTTGTCCCCTGCTGTAAGTGGCAGGGGTCTGTCAAATAGGACTGCTGTCTCAGAGTGAGGGCTAGGTAGTGTACAGTATGTACAATCTCTCACAGCTCCAGACCAGACAGATACCACCTCATAACTCTCTGACAAGCCTTCTGGCTCAGAGTAGGTAAGCCGCTCTGTTTCTATGTTATTCAAATAGATGGCGTTGTCAAGGATAATTTACTTTCTGTTCGGTATGACCAATCAGCATGCCTTGTCTCATTTCCTGGTTTGCCAGGGCCCCATACAGACTCCATTTGTGTGGATGGAAAAAGTGGCGCAGCCCCGGTGGCCTGTGTGCCCCACCCTCCGTAGTGCAGACGCAGACTAAAGCCAAACAAAGCACTTTGTGTCCTGCTCACATATCTCCAGATATAAACATGTATACTCTCCTGTACCAAACTTTATCGCCGCCACATACACAGCACACAAAAGGTTCATTCTTCTGGGGGACCCGAGGCGAACAACAGCACATGGGCAGCGGAAATGACCGACTGATTATGTTCCCACAATGATAGCACTGCCCCCACCTCACACACAAACAGCCTTTGTCTTCAAGGGGCCACCGACATGAACACAACTCTACCCCCCCCCCCCCCCCACCCTCACTAATACAACGTTGAGTTAGTTTGAGCATTTTGGGTTAGGGTGACATAGTTGTTTGCTGAAGTAGATTGTGGAGTTGAGCATGGCTCTCGTCGAGCTGCCTGACTATGTCTCTAGGCTACACGTGAGGCTCCAGTCTGTGTAGGAGCGGAGCGGAAGCCGAGTCTGTTGGACAGATGTTTGTTAACAGAGCTGTAGATGGGCAAAGCCCCTGACCTCGAGTGGGAAGAACTTTATTGTTCCGGAAAAATAGCATAATTGGGTTTTGCTTCAAATTAGAGGCAGTCAGCCTGGCTTTTGTGAGGCCTGATTAGCAGGTCGAGCCATGGGGGTGAGGAGCTGCAGCTCTATCCAGCACAGCCAGACTCCAGGAGGTAAGAAACAATAAATACAATCAGGAGAGCAGGAAGACATGCAGGAGGGAGGTGTGACACGACACACAGCCACCGCTAACTAATCCATGCACCGCTCAAGGACAGAGAGGAGGTAGGGCTGCGGAGGGCTGCCACGTCTCCAGTGCGTTTCAGCCTAGTTGTGTAAGAATGTATGTGTTAACTAGCTGGGTACTAGGTGAAACAGAGGGGTGTGAGTTTGAGGGAGGGAGAGGGAGGGAGAGGGGGAGACAGGAGACAGCCACTGGCTGACCTGACTGACTAACACCGTCTCTGTCCAGGACACATGTTCCAGTCCCCTAACTGAAGGACATCTGCCTGCCTGCCTGCTTGTCTCACAGAGGTCTCTCCCAGTAGGCCCACACACTTACTCCCTTCCCCGCACCCCCCACCATCTTGCAGGTCTGCCACGGCAGAAGGTGCCTGTTGGGGCTGGGACTGGGACTGGGACTGGGACTGGGGCTGGGGCTGGGAAGAGCTGGCTTGGTGCCCCAGGTCCACAACGGCCAGCATGCAGCAGGTCGAGTCCTGAGTCGTCTCTGCTCTCTGCTCTCATCAGTAGCAGTAGTGGTTTCACCCTGCACTCTCCTATTGCCACAAAAACAAACTATTCTCAAGCACTAAAACACTTGACTTCACTGTCCTTACCAATTAAAATGGAAACAGCTATTGAGGGTAGGAATATGCCAGAATGTTTGTGTTGAGTGAGTGTACGTGAGAGAGAGAGAGAGAGAGAGAGAGAGAGAGAGAGAGAGAGAGAGAGAGAGAGAGAGAGACAGACGGACGGACGGACGGACGGACAGACAGACAGACAGACAGACGGACGGACAAACGGATGGACAGATGGAGAAGAAAAGAGAGAGAAAATGGGGGTGAATAATGACTACTTTTAACACAACAAGTTATGTCTATGATAAATGTAATGTTATGGTTTCCGTGCTATACTATAAATCGTTGGGGCTGGTAAAGTTTCCTGTTTTTCTGGATGTTTGACATTATGCTCCCTCAGCCCTCACCCCTCCCCCATGGCTCTGCTGGGCAGGCAGACAGGCAGGCACAGAGGTCCTGCTGCCTGGGTTCTCCTGTGGATGATGCTATTTCTGCCAGAACACAGAAACATGAACTAAGACTGAACAAAGCCTCTGTGTTGACTCCTACAGTATCCCCTTCCTCACAGAAAACAGTTAAAACACACACACACAAACACACACACCCTTCCTGCGACCCCGTCCCTCCCTCCTACTCTCCCTCCTTCCCTTCCTCCCTCCCTCCGTCTCTCCCAGAAGAGCAGAGCACATCTCAGAGAGCATGGATTCCAAATGAGCGCTCCAGGCCCAAGGTCAGCTTGTTAGCCTCTAGTAATTAAAAACAAGCCCTCTGGAGGCGGCAGAGGTTAAACGAGGAGGTTCACTTTTCTGCCTGCGACAACATTATACTGAGATTACACACTCCACTGATGATGTTGGACATCTCAGCACATGTCCAGACCATGCTCCCAGCATATTAGACTCAACAGAGGCTATTTAGATATAGTATAGGGCATATATATATATAAAAGGCAACAGATCAATTACCATTTTTTATGTTTAAGGAAAACTCATTATTTTGCATCTTGGATAAACCAATCCATTCGGAACAAAATAATTATTGTCAGCCAAAATTAATTAGATGTGTGTTGTTTCAGCCTGCTATTCGTTAAGTTTCCACACTTTTAATTTGGTGTAAAAAGAAAAGGAAATGCAACTAGAGAGCAGCATTGATAACAGGCAGAGTAGGTTCTGTAAGTTGCCTCTGCCATTTGTGTACTTGGGGCAGAGGGAGGGTGAGGGGGATGTGGAGTGGGCTTTGGGGGAAAAACAGGGAGGGAAAAAAAATTCTCAGAAAAAACAAGCTGTGGAATCTTGTTTGTTCTTAAAGAGAAGGGCAGGGCCAAAGCTCAGTGACAGATGCTGTAAAATACAGTGGCAGATTTGGACAGCCTTCCTGCTCCCAGCCCTAATGGTGCATTACACACTTCCAACAACTGAGGCCTCAGATTCAACTCACTCTGACGCAACAGACACACTACAAATTACTGAAAGATGACAAAGCTATACTTAAGATCACTGCATTGTGAGTGTGATGTGCTATTGTCTGTCCTTTGAGGCAGCTCTCTCTCTCTCTCTCTCTCTCTCTCTCTCTCTCTCTCTCTCTCTCTCTCTCAGTCACCTCTGCCTTGCCTCTGCTGAGCAGTGGAGTGGACATGAGGGCATTAATCATGCTCCGGTGCACCCCGCCGTTTAAAAGGCAGCGCAGCGCCAGCCCCGTTTGCCACAAGGCTTGTACAGGCTCATTGCCCAGGGCGACCAGGCAGGCTGACCCAGGCGAGGCCCAGATGTCAGGAGCGGAGGCAGGCGTCCTGGTGCACTGTGCCGATGCTTTCCAGTATGGCCCAACATCTGTCTCATCTGCTGGCACCCAACCTGCTCCCCTGCTCTACCCCTCCTCCTTCTCTCCGTCCAGCCTGCTCGCCTCTGCCTCTCTCTCATACACACACACACAAATGCACACACACTCTCAACAACACAATCCTTCTCATCTTGGATCTAACTATCCTAGCCTAACACTGTGTGGGTTCTCCAGGCCCAAAGCTCCTAGCCATCAGTCAGGCCCCTGAACCAGCCCTCACATTCAGCGCCTCTCATTGCATTATCCACACTATCTGTCCATCTGTCCCTCTGTTCACTAAAGAGTCTATCCAGCTGCTCACCTAGCCATCCCATTAGCTCTCCTCCTCTCCACACACAGCTAGCACTGCTCTGGGTTACCTTCAAAGACCAGCCTCCTCTCTTCTCCTCTCCTCACAAACAGAGAACCAGCTGCTCTCTCTCTCTCTCTCTCTCTCTCTCTCTCTCTCTCTCTCTCTCTCTCTCTCGTTCTCTCTCTCTCTCTCTCTCTCTCTCTCTCGCTCTCTCTCTCTCTCTCTCTCTCTCTCTCTCTCTGTCTGTCTCAGTTCTTCTCTCTCTTTAAACTCAAAGTCGAAAGTGCTTCACTTGTTGTTGGTGATGGCAGAGGCCCCAGTCTCTCCACACATCCGGAGTACATGCATTTGCCTCCAAACAAAAGATAATACCAGGTTTCCTGCTCTCCCTCTCTGTCTGGGAGTCTTTGAGACTCCGAGTCCTCCCTGTCACTCCAGCCGTCTCAGCCACTGAGTGCCCTTCACACGCATCTCTCGCTGCTCAGATCTGGTCCGGTTGTCATTGTAGCACGTGGGCTGCTTTTCATGTGTTTATGACAGCAAGGCTGGAGCAGGTTTAGCATTGGGCCTGAGTGATGCCATTTCCACTGTGATGGATGGTAATTGCAGTGTAAAGTCACCACTCAGGCAATTTAACATCCAATATTTTACAGCTTAAGGATGTGGCGGTCCTGTGCAATTTGAGGAAGAAAAGGAGTAAGAGTGACACACAGAAAGAGGCAAAGAAAATAAATGAGAGAAAGAAAGAAAGAGGGTAATATACAAAGTAGGAGATGGAGGAGAAAGCAGGGAGATATAGATGAGAGAAAGTGATAGAGCGAGACTGAGGGGCAGAGAGAGATAGACTAAAATGGAGATTTGACTGATTGAAAGCAGAGGGTCCTATTTGCTGCTCTCTCTGATCCTCTATAGAGAGGACACAGATGTTCCGCTTCATCCAATGATGCTTTCACTAAAACTGCTTAAATGTCAAAGTCTGGTTCCAATGATAAAAAACTGTCCTGTCTAAAGTTCCCTCTCCTGTTTATCACCCTGGTAAAAGAGCCCAACAATATATCAGGCCCACATCAGCTTTAAGGAAATTGTTTTTCACAGGGCAATTTATGGGAGAGGGGATAGTGTACAAACAACAAATTAAGTGCAACTCCAAATAGAAAATTATTTTGTGAAATTTAAGGAAATTCTTCTCTTGTCTTGTACGCTCAATTGAATATAGTGGGTGGCGGGGCTCATCGGGGGTACAATCTGAGCACAATTTCCCCTGTTAGGTGAGATGTGTCAGTTGTAATCAGGGCAGGACAGTCCAGGATGGAGCCATTGTTTCCTGCTTGTCCTGAGCTCATCCCAGGCCTGAGTGGACCCTAATGAAGAGGGGCACTCGGTCGGAGGGATAGTTTACATGCCTTCTCTCCTGTGACTCGTAGACGAGGGCCAATCTGTCAGGGAAGCATTGAGTGAAATTGCCCTGTGTACTGAAAATGCCTGGTGACAGCCTCTCCCTGCCAGCCACCATGGCCACGCCATCCCACCCTGTATTGACAAGCAAATTACACTCTCCAACACTCAAACGCACCGACCAAGATTCATTTACATCCATCAGCCCTAAACCTTTGTTACCTTGGTTTTTTATGCCTGGAGAGGAAGGGCAGAGAGAGGGGGAGTGAGAGGATCCTCCACGTAGGGCCCATACTGTTATGACAGTGGAGATTGTGAGCGGGTGCGTGGCCAACATTAAGACTGACAGAGCGGCTAGCATCCCTGACTGGATGGTTGAGCACATTACTGCTGCTGCATTGTGGGAATTAATTCCTCCAATAAGACACTTTTTTAAGGTTCATATATTTCACAATCTAAACTGAGTAAATTGGTGAAAATTATACCTTGCCAGGCTGCTGACAGTGAGATATATTTTAATTAGAGAGGCATGCTGAGCCAATGCCACGCAGGGGGAGGGTCCTCAGCCCAGGAAGTTGAAGGGGTTGCAGGTGAGGGGGATTGGGAGGGGGGGTGGGGTTGCTGAGTCTCAGTGCTTCCTGTCTGGTGATGCGTGAAAACCAAACTTAGTGATATGGCCATTACTGATGATCACACCCAGAACACACACACTTCTGTCTGGCTGATCCTCCACAGGATCTCCTCAGCAATTAGCAGCACAGATGCTTTGTTAAAAGATTAGCATGTAGAATAAGAGCCTACACAGAATAGGAGAGACATCAGAAATATACTGGATGAAAGAATATGATAAACCACTGGGCACAGACAACAGCTCAATGTATTGATTTACATTTGGGTGAGTAGTCAACTAACGTGAAATCAACATAAAATGTCACGTCATCGGATTTAGGTTAAAAGTTGGTTGGCAAAAAGAGGAAATTCCCTTACGTTGATGACTTTTTAAAAATCCAATCAGTTTTCCACGTTGATTAAACGTCATCATTGCCCAGTGGGAACTAACATCATAATGTAATGCTTCCTGTACTTAGTTGCACCGCTCAAATTAGTTGTCCTCTGACTGACAAGGAGCCACAGTGTAAGCCAGAGAGCATGACCACTTACGCAGTGCTGTACTTTCTAACTGCCGGACAAAGTGTCTCCTCATATCCTCTCACCACAAATGACACATCTCCTCTTTGTCACTCTATTTTTCTTGTTGACTAAAAAGAACATATTGTCTGCTTCTTTTGTCCTGATGTGACTTGTGTGACACAGAGCTCCTGCTGTGTTCTCTCTTGGCGTCTCCCTCTGTTTCACTGGTAGACTTGAGGGAGATGGGCGATGGGAGCTAACACTATTATCACTATGAGAGGAGACAGTGAACTTAACTTAATCACTTGCATCTCTGCCTTCATATTCTGTTTGAATCATCCTGTCTCCCAGTGCTTTGTAGAAGAAGTGATAGGAGTCACATGGTTAGCTTGTTGATCCCAGCACTAAAGAAAAGGGCATGTTTGACTTGCCTTGCTGTTTTAAGGGAGACTCTATGCAGGGTAAATAGCAGCCGGCAGTCGAAATATACGACAGGCGGACAGACTTCAATTAATAGGAATGCACCTCTTTTTGTTTACTGTGTTCTCTAAAGGTCAGCCAAGTCATGGTCTTGGAGGCTCTGTTTTCGCCCATTCCCAGGGTTAAATACGTTATCAGAATTAATGACTGAAGCCCCCTCCTCACCCCTTCAAATATATGACTAGCCCATCTGACCTAGAACACCATTATAAATAGACACTCAGTAGACCTAGACTGTGCTTTCCTCAAGCTTTCTCTATGATACACAAACAGAGAGTAACACACACACACACACACACGCAAGAAAAACATGAACAGACTCATCCCGCACCTTCCACGTTCCCAAATGTTCTTCCCATGGCTGCATGGCTCACTGCGTGATAAAGCAGGGCTCTCCAGCTCCAACTGCAAGTATTGTTAGAACTTGCCAAGGCTCATTAATGCTGAGAGCGATAAGCTCTGAAGGACAAATTGTGCTCATGTATCAGCGAGAAGAAAAAGTTACAAGACACTTTCCTCTCAGTCTTCTCCTCCTCCCTCCTTCTACTCCTGTCTCACTCTGGTTTTGTTTAGCTTCCATCCTGGCTATCAGAGAGCTTAATGTCTAATTGCTATCAACAGCTTATCACTGGTGTTGACAAAACAACAAGCGGGCACAAAAGCAGGGCTTGGAGAGCTGTTCTCTTCCGTTCTCCTTTGTTTCAAAGGCAGAACATTAAAGTCTACATATTGCACTGATGATCCTTATTCAAGTAGTTTCAGAGAGCCTTAAATATTTATGATAACACAGTTTCAAAAGATATCCTCAATCTTCATACTTCACAGAACTGCAAAGGGCGCTTTGATAATTTCTTAAGCAAGCAGGCAGGAGTAATAGCATTAGTGTAATTGTACAGAGGGTTTCGCTGCTTCCCATAGCCATTCTGTGTATTGGTTATGTAAATAGAACTCAGAGAAAGTAACCTGGGGAATACATATTGTCAATTTGGATAGAAAGAGCATGCTCGGGCCTGGAGAGAAGAGGAGCTGGATGGTAATAGTGATGATAATTATAACGGTAATGACTATGAAGATGGAACCCAGATAATTATCTTTATTAAACAGTATAGCCTGGGGTTAGCCCCCTGACCCCAGTTCAGCTCTAGCTCCTGGAAGGGCCTGCAGGGCTTGGAGTCTATCCCAGCATTCTCTCCTTCTGTTCAGGAATCGCTCGCTCTCTCCTCTCTCTCTCTCCTCTCTCTGTCTCTCTCTCTGTCCCTCTCTCTCTCTCTCTCTGCTCCTCTCTCTCTCTCTCTGTCTCTTCTCTCTCTCTCTCTGCCCCCTCTCTCTCTCTCTCTCTCTCTCTCTCTCTCTCTCATTCTCTCTATCTCCTCTGTCTCTCTCTTGCCCTCTCTCCGTCTCTCTTCTCTCTCGTCTCTCTGTCTCTCTCTGCTCTCTCGTCCTCTATCTCTCTCTTCTCTCTCTCTCTCTCTCTCTCTCTCTCTCTCTGTCTCTCTCTCTGTTTCTGTCTCTCTCTCTTGCTCTCTCTGTCCCGATTATATTTAGACTGCACGCCCCTCTGTCTGTGCACACAACACACACTGCTTTAGGTCACACACACACACACACGCACACACACACACACACACACACACACACACAAGTGAACTCTAAAACAGTGTAACGCAGGAACAGAAATACAGTAAACAGTCTCTGTCTGATATATTCTACAGGAGGTGATTAAGGTAACTGGAGTGATTTTCATTCCCTCTAATAACTATTATCATCCTAACTCCCGTCTCTGGTGGAGCTATGGGGTTAAATCCTCTAGAAAACAGGGTCAACTGCATGTGTAAGGTGATAAGCGTAGGAGCTAGGGGCCTCCAGGATTATTTAGTGCGCAGCTCATTACTTAGCATACAGCTGCTTAGCCGTTTTCTGCCCTGGGCTTGGCGGGCGTCCCGAGCAGCATTCTTTGTCGTAGCACATACCTGAAGCTGGAGGGGCTGAGTCTGACGCTGCCGCAGCTGCCATTGTGGATGGAATGAACTGCACCGGGTAGTTATCACCTGTCGGGAGGGAGAGGACAATGTGCACAGGTTGAGACAATGCGCTAAGGGAGCCGGGCCCACAGTGGCCAGGCATGTGCCAACACAGTCCCTGGGCCCTCCTCTCCCTCTCCTCTCCTCCTCTGGGCCCTCGGCTCCCGGCCCAAACATCTGCACCAACAAAAGGCTCAGCTGGGCCGACTGGAGCAGGATTACTCAGGAACGTATCCCTCCACCACATATCCCTCCTCACTCCCACTCCCTGCTCTCCTCTCCATCTCCACGCTGGAAACCAACAGGCACTATGAAAGGTGTGTGTTAAATATCTGTGTGATTATAAGTGATTACACAGAGGAAGTGGAGTGTTCTCTCAGGCATTTGTAGACATGCCCTGCTATTGTTTCACACAACATTGTTTGTTTGGCAGTGAGAGTTTTGGCAGACAAGAAGGAACAGTGCTTTAAGAAACTGGTTAGAACAAGTGTACTGTTACAATAACACGGTTAACAAATAACATTTTTATCTTGCTATCACATCAATCTAACCAGTATGAATTACCCTTTTTATATCATTTGTATTTTATTGCTTTACAGTGCCTTGGCTAGCTGTCAGTGAGTTTGAAGGACAGTCTATATGATTGATGTTGTGGGAGTGTTGAGTGTAACTCAGTACCAGAAGCCTTTACACTCAGCCCAGTGTGTTCAGACAGACAGACCAACCCCGGTGAGACGGGCCAGGCCAGTACTGTAGCCTACTGGGGGTTGACTGAAGCATGTGTACTGAGGGGAAATTGGCCCTAGTTCAGACCCCACTTCTACCTGTCACTTCATATGGTGCCATTAAGCCACAGGCATGACGGTGAATGTATATACCTTCTGTTTTGCGGAAGACACATTTCAGTTGAAAGCATTCAGTTGTACAACTGACTAGGAGCCCCCTTTCCCTTTCAATTTCCCTTTTACTTCCTTCACTCCTCACTTTGCAGTCTTGTACAGCACAGCACATTGTGATACAGCCAGGAAATTCCATCCCCATTTAAGGCAGGGGCAAATAAAATCACGCCAGTGAAGTGATTTCAAATTGTCTCGTAGAAAGGGTGCGGTGTGGCTCGTTACAACCCCCATGGGCTTTTTTCTCTCAATGCACCTCTCCTGCATGAGTATATACTGTAAAGAGATGGAGTAGGGGAGTTATGCGTGACTTCGAGGGGGGGGGGGCTCAATGACAAGTCATATGAAACCAGGGAGGGGTCAGCTGCCAAGTGAGGACACCACCGGCACTGTACTGGGGGGTCTGGAGGGGGGTCTCGGGGGGTCTAGGGGGTCCAGGGTTGTATAAAGACTCCAGTAGACTGGGCGTGCTGCCAGCCTGGTGTCAGTAATGAAAGAGAATCAGGGTTTCAAGGGCGCTGCTGTCCTGAGGACGGCTGATCCCATGACTGATCCCATGGTCAGGCCTGGGTGATGGATCACTAGGAGGCTCCAACAGGGGAGGCCAGATGACGCCATGGCTATGTCAGAGCTGGGTACATAACTCTGGCATATGGAGAAGGCATGCTATGGATAGGGTGTTTGTTGTCACTCTTTGAACTGCTGAGGGGATGAGATGGATGGATTCCCTTCATCATGACAAGTCGGCTGCCGTAGCCCTGATGCAGCACAGTGATCACTGTGATCAAAACAGGATCTCTCATCCATCCACAGTGAACCAAACTCAAGGGTGATTTCTGTCCTGTCAGAGCTTACATACAGAGGGTCCTCCATAGGAATCAACCAGTAATTTACCTCTGATATGGTCGGTACTACCAACGAGACCAGTATCAAAGACATTCCCTGTCCAACAAGACAGATGGGGCCAACGAGCCTAGAGAAAGCGAAAGCAGAGACAGACAGGAGCTGCTGAATAATGTTTGAAGGTCTCTGTAGGTGATGGTAATGGTGGAGAGAGAGGTTCAACTCATCCTTCATTCCTTTCTCAGCCAGGTATCATGCTGCAAAACGGGCCCAATTAAGTGGAGTTGTGTGGGACTGAGCGGCATCGGGCCCTGACCCTCTTTATCGGTGAGCACCCTCATCTAGTGCAGGGCCCTCCAGCTGCCTGGAGCCTGTGCTTGAAGACACCACAGCATGAGAGCATGGGCTCAACACTAATGAAAAGGAGTGGGTAGGACTATAGAGCAGGCAGGGCCTGACGCAGGAGAAGAGAAGATCATCTCTCTAACAGAGCTCTTCACAACTAGGCACCTGATGCCAAGGGCAAGGGCAATCTAAAATATTCTGTCAGAATACTTGAGTTGAATGAATGTTCAATTACTAACTATATGCCCTATTTCATTTTCTCTGTATGAAGTGCTAACAATGTCTCTATCCAGCTAAACAAGGCGGTGAGAGAGTTGGTGTTGAACAACAATTAGAAGGCCTAACACTTGTGAGCATGAATGGCTGACACAGATTCCATGGAGCTCTTATGCAGCTACTGTATTCAGTCACAAGAGGGACAGGCCCGTCGGTTATTGTGGGCCGGCCGAAACAGAAGTGTGGCAGCAGTCATTCCAGCAGGGTGTCTATGTGTGTCCTCATCATAGCATAGGGACCCAATGACCATGGAGTCATTCTGCAGGCCCATTAGACTACTATCAGAGTGAATGTCTCTGTGTCCATGTAAACAGAGCGAGCTGGGGTCTATTTGTTTAAAGGATGACCTGCGTCTCTGCTCTGCCATGCAACGTCAGGGCCATTGAGCACAGTGTGCAGAGTAGCTCTGTCGTTGTGGCAACACAGCGGGGTCAGGGTCATAAGCAGTAGTCCCTGGGAGGGTCTGTCTCATAAAGATGACATCAGATTAGTGTGCCCTAGCGTGGAAGTGAACGCTTGGCCACTTCACTAGTCTTCATGGAGGGTGGACACAGCAGCATCCTCTGCTCTATCAGACTGGTCATCAGATGGGATCTTGTGTTAGGGGGCTGAGGATAATAGAGCCGTTAAGCTACTTCAGTTGATGATGGTAGTCATTGGTAGTCACTTTCAGACCTTTTTTCCTTTTCTTTATGAATAACTCATGAATAATTCAGGATCTGTGTGTACACATGGCGACCCATGCATGCCGTGAGTCCATAATACCTCCTGTTATTTGTAATAAAACATTTTTCATGTCAAATGTATTAAAGAAATCAAACTGGCAAAATAATCCCCTCAGGCGCTTTGTTCAAGCTGTCATGCCTCTGTAGTTCCAAAATAGCTTACTTTTTTTTTTTCATCCTGTGGCTTTATAGTAAATGTATTAGCTGCACTAGCACACCTTTTAATGTTCTGCTATGTACCTGCTGACTAGACTAGCCAATCTTACTCGACCCCCTCTGCCTCCCTGCATGTCCTGGAGTTACCTCAATGTTGTGATAAGGTGCTAACAACAAATGTATTTCTGAGAGCATTCAGGACAGACAAAAGGAGGCCTGGACTTTCCCTCCCCCCAGGTCGGTCAGGGAGCTGAGAAAACCCTTGCATGTGCAATTTGACTTTCCTTCCAGCCGATAGTCAATGTTCAGCAAGAAGGAAGAGGAATGCCCCAGCCATAGGGCTAAGGGGAGAGAGGCTGTGTGGCTGGGTCCACTCTTGGCAGGGATCTGACTGAATATTTAAGGACAGAATCCCAGAGTGGCACATCTTTCATTCTCAGCAACATTGAGGCGAGGAGATCAGGGCGCGAGGTTACTGCCCTGGCAGGGAGTCGAACAACATGTCGTAGCAATTTCCCACAAATTTGTTTGGGGATTTGGAATGTGTTGTGTGTGGAGCCATTCTGTTTCTCTGTTCGTCACACAAAGGGAGAGGGAGGCATGCTGCTACAGGCAAGGGGAGAAGAGGCACCTCTGGGAGGGGGCCTGGCCTGCACCCTTCATCCCCACAGGACAAATGACGCTCGCCCTCCTCCCCTTCCTCCTCTCACTTTTACACTTTAACCCTGACTCTTCTAATCTCTTCTTTCTCCTGCTGTCTGTCTGTCTGTCTCTGGGTGAGTGAAGTGTCAGCTCATCTCCATAAAGAGATACAGAGCGACAAGACACTATCTCAGGATAGTATGTATAGACATGAATACTGTAATGTTTCTGGTGCTATCACATTCCACCATTCGCAGTATGTTTAAATTGACATCTAAGCTGTACATAATCCTTTGAGCGATTGATGAGTACAGTGAGGGAGTGAGGGGGTCAGGGATGACCCAGGTAGAGTATTGTGTTACCGCAGCAGGCAGCTCCCTCAGCAGATTCTTCCACAGTGATTACAGCCAGAGAAGTCAAGACACTTTCATGTTGAAAAGCTGTTTACATTCCAGTGCTCCTTTACTCATATCCATTGTTGAACAGGCATGCTGCCTTGGAGATGAACACAGAACACTCCCCAAGGCTTGGCTCCATTTCCAAGGTGACATAGAGTAATGTACGTCATCTGCCTTGGCCTTACTGACTACACTTTTCTTTGATGCTGTATGGAGACTGGGATATGAGTAGTGTACAGATCCTATGATAACTGGGGCAGTGAAAATGAGGACTGGAAAAAAGCATTGCTGACATAAAATACATTTCAAGTAAATGTATGAAATATATACCCATAATAAATACGTAGGATAGAGTATATTGGGAAAGGTCCTTCATCAATGTCATAAGATTACCCATGCTGTCAAAATGCACCTGTGTTTGTGAGGTGGAAAACTGCATCTCCATAACAGTGAGGGGTAGACAGAAAACAGGACAGACAGAAAACAGGACAGACAGAAAACAGCACAGACAGAAAACAGGACAGACAGAAAACAGCACAGACAGAAAACAGCACAGACAGCAAACAGGACAGACAGAAAACAGGACAGACAGAAAACAGGACAGACAGAAAACAGCACAGACAGCAAACAGGACAGACAGAAAACAGGACAGACAGAAAACAGGACAGACAGAGACAGGACAGACAGAAAACAGGACAGACAGAAAACAGGACAGACAGAGCGGACAGACAGAAAACAGGACAGACAGTAAAACAGGACAGACAGAGAAACAGGGCAGACAGAGAAACAGGACAGACAGAGACAGGACAGAAAGAAACAGACAGAGGGAGAAAAGAGGACAGACAAAGACACAGACAGAAAAAACAGAGCAGAAAGAGAGAGGACAGACAGAAACAGGATGAGATAGAAAACAGCACAAGACAGAAAACATGAGATAGACGGTGGAAATGAAAAGATAGACAGAAAACAGGACAGACAGAAAACAGGGACAGACAGAAAATGGGACAGATAGAAAATACACAGATACAAACAGGTGATAGACAGAAAACAGGACAGACATAAAACAGGACAGACAGAGTCCGACAGACAGAAAACAGGACAGATGTAGAAAACAGGATAGACAGAGAAACAGGAATAAGAACAGGACAGATAGAAAACAGGACAGACAGAAAACAGCACAGACAGAAAACAGGACAGACAGAAAACAAAAAGAAAAAGTGAGACAGCAAACAGCACAGACAGCAAAGAGGACAGATAGAAAACAGGACAGACAGAAAACAGGACAGACAGAGACAGACAGAATCAGAAAAAGAAGACAGAAAACAGGACTAAGAGAAAACAGGACAGACAAAGGACAGACAGAGAACAAGACAGAAAACAGGACAGACAGAGAAACAGAAGACAGTTAAACAGGACAGACAGAAAACAGGACAGACAGAAAACAGGACAGACAGAGACACAGAAAGAAACAACAGAGGGAGAAAGAGAGGAGCATACCTGGCTTGTAAGAGATTCCCGGTGGGAAGAGAAAGCCCTGCTGGGCTGCAGCGGCTGCTGCCAGGGTGCGTTGGTCGTGTGGAAAAATGGGGATCATGAGCGGAGGCATGTGACCCTGGACCTGCTGAACAGAGAGAGAAGCGGAGATCAGAGAGAGGCCTAGCTGAGCTGCAGACACAAAGAGCAGCACACTGAGGCAAGCAGGCAGGCAGGGGGAGAGGAGAGGAGAGGGGAGCACAGAGCAGATCACAGCCCGGCCTAACGTGTCCTGACAGGGGGCTCTGCGGCTCTGACGGCCCTCGTGTGCTCACACAATACCTGGCCCGGCCACGTCTGTTCCTAATCCCCCAACACTATTTCACATCGGAACATCAAAGGACCCCGCCGCACGTGCATTGTTCACCCCCCCCCAGAGGGTGTGACACGTGGGAGGCAAAGGACGGGAATTGAGGTTACAGGATGTATTTGAGCACCTGTAGAGGGTTGTGTGGTGTGTACGGTGTGTGTAGGTGTGTGTAGGTGTGTGTACGGTGTGTGTAGGTGTGTGTACGGTGTGTGGGATGACTGATGGTGACAGATACAGACAGGTATGTGAATAGATCAACACAATGTCCTTAGGCTGTTCGCTATAGTGTTAGTGGTGTGGTGAGATGGGAGGTCGAACCATAACGCTTTATACAGACATGCACAAACACACAAACAACCAGCTGCCCTGACTGACAGGGGAAGATGAGCTCAGATATACAGCCTTTATCTCATAGTTTTGGAGGATCTTTTATACAAACGATAAAAGCCCATGCGATCCGATAATTTACAGCAACCGGCTTTCAGCTGGGAAAAATTGAAGGCAGTCCAAAAGCGCTGTCTGTTTGTGATATTTCATCTTAATCGTCCAGAGCTGACCTGCCCCACATACATTCTACACTGACCTCAAACTGTCTAAACTGTTTCAGTCTAACATTATTAACCCTCACCGCCCACGCTGAAGCGACTCTCCGTTCTGACTCTCTACGGCAAGAGGAGAAACATGTGCTCTCGCTGTGTGTGTGAGTGTGTGTGTGTGTGTAAGTGTGTGTAAGTGTGTTTGTGTTGTGGATGGCTCTTACAGGCAGTATAGTGTGTGGGGGGGTTCGTAATGAGACACATGTTGAGAGCTGAAGCAGGGCCCAATCTGACTGTGATCCTCTGCTTCCTGCCTGCCGGTGATGGGGCTCAGCTAGGCTGTGTTGGGCCTGCAAGGGTTAATCTAGCACCGGGCCAGCCTACCTCAGGGGAACCCGCCTGGAAAACGGGTTAATAAAGGTCAGCCCCCAAAATAAACACTTTACAGAATGTTTCTCCATTCATCCCTCTTTAAAATCAACTTGCAATAAAACGGGTCTGGGTGCAATTACTGCCGCAGCATTGGGGCATGAAATCAACCTGCTTCGAGCAATGACTTTTCCCCCACGTTCTAGCTGAGGTCTGCTTATGATCTCCACTTTTTCTTCCGTCTGCTCCCCCTGTGTCCCCTGATCTGGTGCAGCAGTGCCCGTTCCCCACCGCTATATGTCCTCAGGACCACTCTATCGATCTGGCCAGAGGTGCAGAGGTAGACTAAAAACTAAATAAATAACACTTTCTGTCTACGGAGCTTTTCAACAAAGTGCAAGTATAGAAAGTACATCAGAAAGGAATGGAGAAGTATAGCATTTCCTTTTCATTTACTATAATCTGAAAAGTATTTCCGTAAAATGTGCTGCGGCTGGAGAAAAGTACATGACCTGGAATAAAATGTATTTTTTATTGGGATTTGTGTTCCAGGTTTCCAGGTAGAGCGGATGAAAGATGGCCCTTGGCCCCGCATGTATAGAACATATGGGAAAACGTAATAATTAATGTCCCAACATGAGTTAGAGCCAGCGACAGGTGAAGGGGTACACTGGGGAACAGGGCCTGCCCTGTGTTGGAGTGTTTGTACTATAAAACCAGATGAAGTATTTTTCTGAATGTACTGCACTCACGGTGCAGAGAAAGATTCTCTGATGCAGACTCTCTCCCTCCCGGTGTGTCAGTATTGAGTGTGTTAGTCTACCCTCAGGAAGGTTATTAAGGTCAGTCACATACATAATTGCAATTAACCTTACTCGCATTAAACTAGCAAAACGAATCACGCTAAAGCCAGGGTGTTACACTGAAACAGCTGCTCCAACGTAAGTGGAACTATTATTAAAATAAGCTGAATACACTGTGGCTCATAGATTCAACACATTTCATCATAATTATATTACTCCATAGCTATAAACGGCTTATATCACTGATAAATATTTATCTTAACTATTCCCTGTCATAATTTTTTGAAACAGTAATATCATCAGTTTAGTTCTCTAATGAAATCAGACATACATCTTTGTTCATACAAAAGACTGAAATAAATGTGTTTAGGCATGTCGACACTAATTACTGCAGGGATCACTCTAGGAGCAGAATTAGATTCTGTTCAGATATCTGATACCATATAATTGGAATCTGAGAGAAAATCTATTTCAAGAAAATACAGTGTCAATCAGACAATAGCTACATTCATCAAATATCCTGAATGTTGCCTAAAAACAAAACTGTAAATGAAAAGAGAAATCTATCCAGTGACAGCACTGTGTTCTTATTGAATAGATATCACAATAAAAAGATTTACCCAGGCAAGAGGAAATGTAAATGTGCATCGGGGGAAAATACGTCCATTGGGTATGAATGGTTGTGATTTACAGTAATGAGCACTGCGCATGAAACTTTAATTTACTCTGCTAATGTCAGAGAAAGGGAAATCAAATCTGGAGCAGCTTCAAAGTGCTATCTAATAGTGGAGGTTTGCCTTCAGCCTGTCAATTAACACATGGCACGGTAGTTGAGCAGACAATGCATTTATCAATTTACACATTATCACTGTCATTTTCCGTTGACTGGAAATGAATGCCAGTTATGAGGATACGTCGTTGATAAATTACAGATCAGCTCCCAGACAAAAGACTTCAATTTCAGTGTATGTTTGTGTGTTTGTGTGTGTCAGTTTCTCCACCCTTTGTGGCAACACCCAGACCCTGAAAGAGTTACCCTCAAGTTCATCTGCCTATTGGCTGGGTGCCCAGAATATTTCTATTGCCAGGATGATCTTGAGGAGACTGATAGAATGAAGTGGAGCAGATGTGTTGGGCAGCGTCCTCCCCACTCCTGGTAAATACAGCGCATTGTTACGCTGGCACTGCTCTCTCTTTGTCTTAGCACTGCTAAGCACTGGATAATACCATTTCACGCCATCTGCCCCAAAGCTTCATTAAAGATACATGAATGGGCTATCTTATGAGGAACAGGTGCTATTGTTAGTCCCCGAAGACTCGGCACTGAGGATCGGACTCTGAATACTTGAGGAAGAGCATCTGTAGTGATCAGTCAGACAGATAGTTGGCTGGGGATACTCCCTCTGCCAGCACACACACCAACAGAGGTTTCCAGGGGTGAGAGAGGCCTCTCAACCGCCTTGCAACATGTATCATCAATTCAGATGACCTGATGAAGTCTGTACCAGTCCAGAGCGCAATCTGTTTCCCTCTCAACAATGTGCTTGCATAATGAGAAAAGGCACTAACTCTCAGTTTTAATTAGATTTAACACTGTGAACAAGATCTAAAAGAAACAGAATTAAAAAAATTCACTAAAATATCTGTGAATATAATAAAAAATGACTGACAATAAAGTGTGTAAATCCAGCTTGAGTATATAGTGAGCGTCATTCTAACTGAATCAATGTCATTAGTGGAAGCGTTGACATCAGCACTACAGTGTTGTAATGGTTTACAGCAGCAGCTAATCCTGGGGTCAGCCAGTGCAGAGAGCAGAGACAGCCAGAGACCTGGGATTGACCATGGTCAGATTACCATTAGACACACTCAGAGTAAGAGACAGGGCTATCACACACACACTGACAAACACACACACAAACACACAGACACATGCACGCACACAAACACGCGCATGGAAACAAACACATACAGGTGCAAATGGAGATGTACAAGCCATTACTGTGCTCAATAGGGCCCCTGTCAGTACCTATGCTCTTCACTGTCTGTAGCGGTCTTTACCCAGGGCCCAGCAGACACCCTGCAGCACTACCGACCCAGCCCAGCAGGCCCTCCCGCACCCCCAAATACTAACACAGTCTGATCCTCACCAAGCGTCACTCTGGGATGCTGTCTTCTTCCCCTTTTTAAAGGAGGAGGGGAGTTGTTTTAACATGTCCAAATTCCCTCAACGTTGACAAGATGAGATAGAAGACAGAAAAGGAAAGAAAGAAAATGGCTGATTTTTTTCTCACAGTTTTTTCAAAGTTTGGAGCTGCTGAGAGGCACAGTGGGAGTCTCAGGTGAAATGTCTAAACGGTAGTGCTACCCAGATGTGTTTGGAGGAATATCAGACCTGTATTTATCAGAGGTTTCATCTTTATTCATTTGATTTAAAGAGAGTCACTCAGAGTATAGCAGTCTAATAACATGACTTGTGCAGTATTACACTATAAAGCTAAATAGACAATTAGGCAGAAAATTGACTAGAAATCACTAACAGGGAGTCTAAATGTGCTTATAAACCTACACTATTTCTGCCAGCTGTTCTGCCACAGCTCCAGCAATCCCACTTTTCACATCTTACCTGAGGAGTTAGAAAAGAAATTGGGCTGATATAGTTTTACCCAGAGAGGACTTGCTCCAGCTGTTACTGTAAGTACTGATAGTTGACACGTCGTTCCCCCCTACTCTCCAATGAGTCACACACCAAACGCCTGCAAGTGGAAAGCACCTTAGGCGATCCATTTGAAGGTAAAGCGATCTACAGGAAGCTGGCAGCCCTGGCTTCATCCCCACAGAAAGCACTGTAACACTGACACCAGACGGTCATGAGAACTCAACACCCGGCCTGCTACTGTGCTGCAGAGAGAGAGAGAGAGAGAGAGAGAGAGAGAGAGAGAGCTGTGCGAGTGCTTTCTGGAGCCCAACCAGGAGGAAAATCACTGAATGGAACCACTCATGGGCTCTAGAGTCTGTGCATTACTTTGTTCTAGAGAGTTCAATTCATAAAACAATCCCAGAGATCCCCAAGCACACATTACTCCCACATCACAGGTCATTTATCAGTTAACCGCACTCCTCCAGTGTGAACGCACCACGGCTTTATGCACTAATCCAACACAGGCTCTCTCACACACACAGGCACGTGCACACTCACAAAGATACAATGTGACAGCACAAAAGGGTGCGCACACACACACACCCACACAGACCCACACACACAGTCCAGTGTAGTGGTATTATCAGAGTCCCAGACATTGTGCTCTGTTTGGTGGCTGTTTGGTGTGTGATGGTAATCAGGCCAGTGGATCGATAGCGCTGAGCCAGACTTTGATCCCTCAGCCTTGTGGCTAGCTGGTATTAAGGCTAGGTCTCCACCTCCACCTCCCTCCCCTCCACCTCCCTCCCAGACTAGAGAACATTGTTCCCTTTACTCTGAAATGGGAGCCCAATCTACTACAGAGGTACAGGTCAGCAACAAAAGGTCCTTGTCATGGACATGACTGTGACCCATCTCCCCCCTCCCCCGAACCCTTAGACCTCACATTTAGCCAGCAGGTAAAACATTAACATCGTCTGCCAAAGGACACAAGTAATTCTCTATTCTGCTGGAGAGGCGTCTGAGGCGTCTGAGCAAGAGTCTGACTAATAACAAGTGTACGCTACGCCGCTGCACTTTGACAACAGGGACTGTCTGGAGAGTAGGGGTGGGGGGTAGTATACAATTTAAAAAATGTATGCACTCACTAACTGTAAGTCGCTCTGGATAAGAGCGTCTGCTAAATGACTAAAATGTAATAATGGGTAGTGTCCCGTCTCCCTCCAGTTTATCTGCAGTAGAGAGCAGGGTAAGGTGCAGAGGAATCCGACACTGGGGTGAGGTCGGGCCGTCTGGGGAATAACCAATAGATGACTTCTTGTTCCACTAATTCCTTACACAGTAAAACAAGCTCTCTTGGAATGGAGCCATTCCAATATGTCTATATTAAGTCTGCTGCTGTTAAAAAGCAGGGCAGACAGCACCCTCCAGCCCAGCCCCCTCCCTCCCCCTGACTTCCTCTGGTTCCAGGCTGGCTCAAGAACTCTGCACTGACTGGAGGCTGCTGTAATCTACTGTACTATATGCCACACTGGAAACCATTCATACAGTTTGTCAGTACACTAAAGGTTATGCCTAAAGAATTATAGGACATTTAGAAGTGTGATGTTTAGGTTATGATAGAAAAAGTAATATGAGACTTTCCAATCATAATGCTGAAAATAAGAATAGAATATGATGCAACATACCAGTATGTTGGTGAATGTTACTGATGTTCAGTAAATTGGTTAAAGCAGTAAAATGTTAAGAGTACAAAGCAGAAGAATTAAGCTACTCCCCTGAGAATAGATGTGATCAATGTAGATTCAAGAGAAATTGTGTACTTAAGGCAAATTCTTGTAGAGTCTCAAATACCTTAAATGTGTAATTTCAGTTTGTAAATATTTAAAGTAATTAGATTGGTATTGAATATACTCTCTCTCACACACACAGAGGTGCGCACACACACACAGACACAGACACACACACACACACACACACTATCCCCTCTCCCATATAAATGTCCTGCTATTCTAGGACCACATTCTTACATTACTACCACCTCTTCAATGTTACATTTCCACAAAACATGAGATCTGGGTGGATTTTTTTTTGTTAGGCACACAATGAAATAGAAGGTTAAAAAAATCATATTCTGGCATGGTCTGGTCATAACATTAAAAAGGTTTGCAGTAAACTGGCCAAATCTATGGGGACTCCCTCAAACAGCATGGATAATGACAGGAAAGATGCAAACATACATAAACAAACCCACAAGTGAGTCTGGACCCAGCATCATTATCCCGCATATACATCCCGGCTCTATGGGAATGGGAATAAGCAAAATGCCTCTGACCCTCATTGCAGGGGGGGGTGAGTGGAGTTCTAAAAGAGGTTTGACACGGCCTAGTCAGATAGCCCACCATAACCATGCGTGAACAGGCTGGGGGGATGTGAGGAATAGAAGGATGTGAAGCGTAGGAGAAAATGTGAAATACTATTGGCATATGCCTGTGAAATCCTCCAATCCCTCAACATACTGTTAGGAGAGGCCAATCTCTGAGGGGCAGGAAAACACATGCTCGCCACATAGCATTTTAAATTGAATTATTTATCTTCTGATCCTTTTCATGTGTAAATCATCACTTGTAAAAATATACTGATGTACAGTAATTTTTCTGATATTTTCTCATGTAATTCAGTTTATTTAAAACCAACATGTATGATTTATATTTTTATTTTAAACATCTACTGTTTCTGTGAAGATATAAGAACACAAAACAATTCTAACAACCTCACCATTGTGGAGACTGGATGGGAGTCTGGAGTGAGTTAATAAGAGAATGTAGTCTGATGGTGGGTCAGAGAGCTGGCTGGCTGGCTGGCGTTGGACCACCCCTAATCTAATAATGGCATTGTCCACATGGCGGCTGGCTGGGCTCTGGGCTGGAGGCTGGTCAGGAGGGGGCTGGAAGAGCAGGGGAGGACTTCCTCTTCTTCCTGTCCTCTCCTCCGCTCCCTCCGCTCCACTCATAGACTGAGCCTCTGTCTTCACAATTGCCTCCCAGCTGCTGCGGCTTGGGAAAACAACAGAGTGGGCTCTGTTGTCCGGCAGAAAGCACGATTGTTACGAGGGGCCACTTTATTACAGGCACATGAGTGTGCCGAGACTTTAAAACACGCTCAAATGTCATGTGCACACCGAGTGACGGGCAAGAATAATCCTGGAGAAAACCCCCCCTAAAAAACAAAACAATTCTGTGTCTGAAAAACGGTGCAGGACAGAACGGGCCATTCATTGTGTTCCGTGGGGAATGCTTGGACTCTCCTCCCCCCAAAAACAAAAAGGTTCTTTTTTTGCTGCCGCTGCCATGGGCTGAATGCTTTGCTTTGCCACCCCGGCCCTAAGAAAATACGGGCCCCCTTTCTCCCTGCCGGCTGGCCGCACACACTAGATCCTATTAATGCAGCCCTCTCCCTGTGAGTGTGCCCACTGTGGAGGCCGAGGGCTGCGCAGAGCCAACGCAAAGACAAAACAGTTTGCTCAACATTAGCAGGGAAAACACTGGCCGAGCGGAGAGGGAGAGGAAACTAAGTCAACTTCACACTGGAGGATGTGTTCTCCGTCAACTGATATTTTCCTTTGGAGCACGGGGTACAATGAGTGCTAAGTATAAGGCGACTGGCCACCTTCATCCAGGAAAGGATTGTGGGGAGCAATAGAGTTATAAACAGGTGCTTTATAATGATATTCAGAGGTCATAGAGTACGGCTTTATGTATCATACCTACGGTTGGCCTCGTTTCAGTATCAGTAATGAGCTGTAATGTGCTCCTGTTAGGGTTATGAAGTTTATTTAGCAGTATTGTCTTATCACAGAGCTCACTAGGTTCCCTAATGCCTGATGAGATGCACTACAGCTCCAGTGATCTGCTGTCTTGTGTTGATTACTGTTATCACTAGCATTGAGCTGCTATGAGAGGCTGCAGGGTCCTGGCATAAATTACCAAGTCCCAGTGCTTGTTTGGAAACCCCTCAGGTGACTAATTTAAGACAGACACTCAGGTGTGACTTTACACATTACAACTGTTCATGTGACAGCCCTTGTCAAGATGCAGGCAGTTCATTAACGCAGCCTAAACGTGCGAGGTGTGGGAACACAAAGACGCCGCGTTGCCCTGCTGATAATTACAAGACCGCTAGGAGATGTTGTGTCATTAACATTAATAATGGAGGCGTGTTTATGTACATGCTTACATCACCGACAAAGACGTGTGTTCCTAGCATATGTTCCCCAGACAAACGTGCCTTTGTGTGCCAGGCAGGCAGCCTCTATGAACCCATCACATCGTGTAAGTACTGGGGATGTGTATCTTTCAACGTTTACACTCTCCAGTTTGCCATTCACAAGCCAGGGCTCAGTGTCAGAGGAAATGGTTCCTAATGCAATAATAAGGCCATTCAATATCCCCACTCTCTGTGTGTACCTTAACCCTGACCTAACGAAGAAAAGGAAGCCGGAAGAGTCTTTCAGCGGCAAGGGAGACGTACGTCGACAAAACCTACAGACCAAATCGTCCCAGATAACCTGCACTGTTTATATTCTAAATGTCTGAATTTGTTTTAACAGGCCAGCGACGTTACTGGTCTAGCCGTTCATCTACTTAGCTTAATTTCCAAACCATCACAGCCATTGCTGAGGTTGTATCTATTAAGCTCTTTTTGTGCATCATTAAGTTTTAAAAGGGGCGCGATAGCGTTATTGTTCAAATTGCACATGACTTTATTTAACGTCAGCATTTCTTCTGCTTCCTGACAAGAAGTCACATTTCATAACTAATTAAATTGATCCCTCCCCCCGCCCAACGCAGGCCACTAAATGGAATTATTTGCATCCAAGTGTCAATATATTAAATCACAGGGGCTAATGAGTTGGGTCAACGCTTTCTTTTATCTTTAGTCTTGCATGTGCACATCTTCATCAGCTAACAGTCTCCTTTAACTGGTGGATGAGCATGTTATGTAGGGCTGGATCTATAGAGCTATCTCCCTCCCTGGGCTCAAGCCAATATGATTTGATGAGACCGTTAGGGCCCCAGCATAATCCCACTACTGCCAGCCTAGCTAACGTATGAAAACACGCTATCACTTCCTGTTCTATTATTCTCTTGCTATAAAGCTAGCAGTTGATCTGGCTGTGCTAATTGGGGAACTTACACATTCCCTTTAACAATGTCTATTTTGGTGTGTTTTGCCAATGCATTAATAAGAGTCTCTTAGAAGATAATTTGCACCCTGGAAAACAACAGAAACATCTGAGAGGCATAAATTAGGAGCCATTATCTTTGTTCAATTAGCAGCCACCCTTGTGTTTATCTAAAGTTCATTTTAAATTATTCACCATTATATGGTAGCTGTGTGCTTTGTTCCAGCTAAAATGTTCACCAAATAAAATGTTGGGTGCAATTACCGTTCATTGGATTACAAGGGCAAAGCATATTGTGTGTCGACTACAGTACAGTAAGCCAGTAAATTGGGGGAATTACTGTATTGGCTTGTGCCACATGATCTTTAGATAGGGCGTGACGGGCAAGGAACCTTATTACAATGACTGTAAATAATGAAAACCGAGCAGGAGCCAGAGTGACCTTTAGAGAGTATGGCACCGGGCAGAAATGGACCACTTGGGCTGGAGTAGTTATCTACAAACTGTAGTCAATGACTCACAAACAAGACTCCCACTCTTGCATTTGCCCTGATAATCTTCTGTATGTTCCACTATAGGTTAGAAGGCTACGAGTCATGTTCAAGGAATTTGTGTGTGACTCAGAGACACACTAACAGGAGAGCCACCCACCACACTGCTGCAGTAGGACTGGAGCTGCTCACCTGCACACTGTCTAGCATAGCAGCAGTAGCACCTTACTGACAGACAGACAGACAGACAGACAGACAGACAGACAGACAGACAGACAGAAGACAGACAGACAGACAGAGAGACAGACAGACAGACAGACAGACAGACAGACAGACAGACAGACAGACAGACAGACAGACAGACAGACAGACAGACAGGGGCCTCTCTCTGTGCCCATATAGAGGGGAGAGGGATTGTTGCCTTCATTCAAAAACCAATGTGTGTGTGACACAAAGGGCTCTGTGTTTAATTAGGAGGTCCCTATTGCCTGGGCAGACAGGACCCGCTTTTATAGAGCTTCCCCTGTGAATTCTATCAGCGCTTTGCAACACTGGGACACTGAGCTGCATCCTGAAAATCTCTAAAAAGGCTGCTATTCTTTCTAATGTGTTTTTGTGGGATTTCAAAAACAGACTCAGAGAGACAGAGAAAGACTGGTAGGTTAATAAAAGCAAATGATGTATTCAGGAATTTGTGGCGTAGTCTGTTCATCACCAATAATGGTGAAGAAGAAAACATGATTAAAATACAGCTCAATGAGTATCTGCATGTAATGGAATGAATCCTACCTTGAGACAGACACACCTACGTAACTTCAACTGTATGCCAATTTGAGCCTTTAAAAGCAAACACTGTCAAAAAAAAGTTTGATTGTGTAAAGGAACCTTGTGGATACATGTGTCATACCTAGGTTTGTGTAGGTTTGTGTCAACCAGGATTTCGGGAAACCAGGGAATTTATTGAAAGTTCCCAGAATGTTGCAACCCTAGTCATACCCAAAAAATATATATCAAGTGAGAAAGGAAGCTGCTACTGATTAACCCTTTATCGGGGCCCTGGCCTGGCTGGCCCCTGGACCCCTGGGCCTGTCATGCTTCTTCAAGCTCTACTGCTGTTAAATGACCACAGCAGAGGGAGGGAGGCCGGCTCTGCGACCCTGGGGATACTGCGCTGCACATATGAGAGGAATCAGGCCCTCGCTAGCTCTTGAGCAGGGCCATATGTCTGTATGTCTGTCTGTCAGTCAGCCAGCCAGGCCCCAGAGAGTAGAGCTTCTCCTCAGGCTGCTCCTTTCTCTGTTAACACTCACCTATAACACACTGACAAACACACAAACCCATAGGATACACACACATACACACACAAATACAAGCACAGACATATCAACATATAAAGGCACCCACACATGTACACAAGTTCTACAGTATGTGTGTTGTTGTGTTGTGGTGTTGCTGTGCTTTATAGGAGTGTGTCTGCCTGGCAGGCTAGGGCTGTGGAGGTGGTTAGCTAGCCCTTGTGTAATTAAATTGCATCTTTAATCTGGGAACTGTCTGCAGCTATTATCATTTAACCCTTGGAAGTCCCCTGCTGTTCCTCCACACCATTTAAAACCACATGTGAGGAAACCTTTTCCACTTTGAAGTGAGCGCTGACAACAAGGCACTGGTCTTTTCTCTTTTAACTAAGGCAATGGAACTTCTTTAAAGCCAAACAACGAGTACCAGCACACTCTGTGCTCTTGGGAGATGCTATGGGTGACAAAATATTATGGGGAGGAAATAATTATGTCTGCATTACATTAGATATTATTATTTTTTACTTTGTATATTTTTATAGTAACATAAATAAATGTAATAGTTCAATAGCCTTAAGTCCAAAACAGCTCCAAATAGAACACATATCTAAGAACAATAATTCTCTATATAAAGTGAATCTACAATAGGCATCATTCCCAGCCAGAGGGATAAATAGAGATGAATAAAGTGTAGAGTGACTCAAAATGAGTGGATCAGTGGACGGTAGGGGTGTGGAGGGCTTGGGGGAGAGGGGGTTGACAGCGGAAGACAGCCACGTGGAGGTCCTTCACAGGAGCAGGAGAAGGAAAAGCAGCTCTGAGCTAGATAAGTAGAACCAGACCTGGCCAATGACGAGAGCGTTTAAGGCTGCTGGATTAAAAGGGTGAACCAACAATGGCCTCCATAGAAAATCCCTATCAGTGGGATATTTATATCACTGCTAAACATACGATGCAATAACGCCAGCTCAGAGTTAAATTATAAACATAGCTAATTAATTATGGATTGCTCCTGTGTTATTGTTAATGTGAGGACAGATAGACACATTGAAATTGACCTAACAGGGTTTTTCTGATTAAAAGCATCCCCCCATTTCATCTGGGGAGCTCCGTTCTTTAACCTTTACTGTGTGAAGATAAAGTTAATCCTTTCAGGGAATATTTATTATCTTGTGCGTGTGTGTGTCACTTCGTCTCACACCGTACCAGCCCCATCCTTCAGGAATGCATGGACTGTTGCCATCCCCATGCGCAGGAGATACACGGCAGCTCTGAAGCCTTGTGAGAGTGCAGGAATTTCCACCTGGCCTGGATCTGTGTGAGACCTCTGAGGGCAGAGGGGCTGGAGGATCTGTGGGCTGGTGGGGATGGGGGGCTGGTGGGGATGGGGGGGCTGGTGGGGATGGGGGCGGGGGAGGGGGCTGGTGGGGATGGGAGGGGGGGCTGGAGGGCTGGAGCATGGGCAAGGACAGCAAACTGTTACTGTAGCCGGAGAGCTGCACTCCATCACAGCACAGCAAGGCAAGGCAGCCCCCCCCCCCAACACCCCTCTGACTCCCACCTGTCATCACAACCTCCCAGTCAGATGGCCCCTGTGGGCAGGGAGCAGACCTCCAAACAATCACTACCCCAAATACACTGAGGTCCTCTGAGTCTGGAGTTGGCACTGGGTTGGATCAAATGCAGCCATTAGAGAAACTAATACAAATTCCTCCAATCCATGGCGATTATCTCTATATAAAAATATCCTCTTCACAGAAACATGTGTTTGGCCAACAACAGCAGTCACCACCATTTTATTAACTAATTTCATAGACTGCTACCCATGCTGTTAACATATGGCTGTGCTGCCATTTACTCCTACATAATTACAGAAAGCCATATGAAAGACTCAGCCTGGGCTCTGACGCTAAAATAAACCGGATTTGTTGCTATTGGGGAGGAATAAAAAGTGGGTGTGATTGTCAAGGAGACAGCCCCTAACAGTCCAATCGAGTGCCGGTCGATGTGGTTGATTGATGCAGAGGCTAAACAAACAGGCAGAACAGAGCTCTGCTTAGCGTCTATTTCTGCCTTTCTGTCTCCTTTACTCACTGGCTTTCCATGGCCGCATTCACACAGCTTTGATGACTTTCTTATGTAAGAAACACATGCTCTGTTACGGATCAGATTTACTTCAACATTTTGCTTTTAATTGTCACAAGCCTCTCGTTGATTCCCTAACGGTATTTATCAAGTTTAATACTTGATTCACATAACAGTAATCCTCTCCCTGGACGGAATTAGTTTAACAACAACAAGGGACGGCTAGAGGAATAAAAAACGAGAGTTTGGAAAAAAACACAGAGCCTTGAGCTTTAAACTTCTGATAAGCCCCTAACGCCGTAATCAAAACATCTGCTATCTTAAAACAAGTGACATTGTAATCCCGAAGGACAAAGACTCAATCTTTCTCCCTCCTCTAAGTAGAACTGGATGAAAAGAGAGAGAAGGCCATTCAAAAGGAGACTCGATTAAATTGGACCGTGCCTGGTTCCAGACCACACTCCCTCCCTCCCTCCCTCCCTCCCTCCCTCCCTCCCTCCCTCCCTCCCTCCCTCAAAGAAAACCCCTGAAAGTGCATGGCGTACCAGGGAGGGTGTCCAGTTACGGTCCTGGTGTTTTTATTTGGACTCCTCCAGTCTGGTTTACAGCCCCCACTGATGTGATCAGTCACATCATCAATATGGGACCACAATCTGAAGCGCTTTCCCCCTGGAGCCAAACCAGAAGCACTTTGATGGCAAGGAGGAGGATCTCTAGTAAAGTCCACTGTTCTCCATACTAACAGCAGGGTAACCCAATCCCCCAGTGCTGTTTTACCACTGCTAAAAGTCTGCAACATGCAGGCTGGAAGCTTGTTTAGAGTACTAATTAACTCAAAGCTGTTGTATATTAAGAGGACAGGGGCATTTTTAAGAGCGGGACTCTAATGAAAACAGAGTGCCGCCGAGGTGCCTCGCTACCTCGCCCCTGCCTGCCTCATCCCTCCCCTCATCTCTCCCTCATCCCTCTGGTTGGCCATCTTTACGAGCGGCCAGACCAGCGCCACACAGGACAGAGTAAAACTGGGTCACGAGGGGAAAAAATTTAATGAAGTAAGCATTAAAGGACTTGTGGTAGGATAAACAAAATGTCTAACATGATCAAACTGATTTGAAGTTGTTGTGAGAGTAATAAGGGCCTGGTGAGGCTTGTAAACAAGCAGATAGACTGAGGGGAGTGCAGCAGATGGTATAAATAAGTGTCTCTTTTGTTTAATTGTAGATATAGTGGTGTTTCATCAGGACAGATCACAAGGACAGAGTCTGGGGAAAGCTGCCTTGGCTGGAGACACAGATCTTTACATCTAGGGGCCTCTCTATCTGTTTGAAATAGATCCATACACTTTCAGTACCTCCCCAAGTCTGGTGGAAGAGATATAACACCCTCCTCCCTGAACTGCTCATCAAGGGGAATTTCCAGGTAGCACATTAGTCTTTAACCACAGCATGAAAGTGTGGAGTGTGGACCTGTCAAAGTATGATGTGTTGTGGTGGTGTGTCAGCGAGCCCAGGAGTAGAGTCCTTATTAAGGGGGGCTTGGTCCCAGGGCATAGGGTGCTTCATTCTAGCGTGTATGCTAGTGAAGGTACTGTGCTCTGTTCTAGAGAGCAGAGTGAGTTCCTCTTTAGTGGAGTGATGGGGAGTCATTTCTCACAAACACTGTGGACAGTGACAGCAGCACCAGAGGGGCCAGCTCTCTGGCCTCTCCAGCAGAAGCAGACATTGACAGTGGGGCCTTTCTCTTGGGAAGTGCACTTGAAAGGGGGATTTTTATGGCCCAGCACTAAATCCTGCTTTTGTGCTTAATGCTGTGTAAATCCAAGGGGTTTGCTTTTCTGTTTTGCCTCCACACATCACAGGGACTGTGGACTGGGAGAGGCCTGGAGGAGTGGAGAGGGAAGGGGGTGAAGAGGGGATCTATAGCCCACTCCACCATTCAACAACGTACGCCTACTAGAGCAGGGACATATCTTCAGCCAGGGAAAACATGCTTCCTAAAGTTTATTTCAAAGTATGGAACTGATAATGAAGCCATTTGTGATGGTGAATTGAGAGGAGAATTATGTTTTAATGATCCTCCTCAGAACAGAGAACAGAGATTGGGACAGAGAGAGAGAGAGAGAGAGAGAGAGAGAGAGAGAGAGAGAGAGAGAGAGAGAGAGAGAGAGAGAGAGAGAGAGAGAGAGCGTGTGTTGGTAGTGAGTGTGAGTTAGTAGTGAGTGTGTGTTGGTAGTGAGTGTGTAGTGGTAGCAGGATAAGTAATAGGTGGGTCATAGAAGAAGACTGCTCCTGGCACCAGACCCACCCTACAGTAAAGCCTTGGTTTTCTTCAGACGGCTGGGCTGGGGCAACGGCCTTGACTACAGCCAGCCACTGACCGACCACCCCTACCCAGAGTAACCCAGCCCGGCCCTAGCCAGCCTGTCTGTGTCCAACACTCAGCATGGGTGGTCCCTAACCTGACCACACTGTACTGTAATGCCTCACCAACACACATGCCCAACACTCCCCACATACACATCCCACACACTGGCACTCCCCCTCCTCTCCTCTCCTCCTGCTACATCTCATGCTGTTTTCTTTCTTTCTTTCAGCAAATATGCCATGTCTATTTATGGTGCCCTCGTTACATTTTTCTTGGTTTGTGTCTCGTGTGAATACTCTCGCCCCCTCCTCCCCCATTTAATTTTTTTTCTCAATTTTCCATAATTACTTAAGGGGAGAAAAGAACACAATCCACTTTGGAGAGAAAATGCATAGCCATGACCACCACCGTATACACTGACATTACTCCAATAAAACCTTCATTTTCAATCTGAGCTGAGCATAAAACCAGCTATTCTAAGTGCACCTTTATAAATATATAAAGTAAATGAACAAACATTTGTAGGACTTTAACTGAATACTGTATAAACAAACTTCTTCTTCCACCAAAAACAGTATCTCCCTTAACCACCACATTGAGGTGAACAAGGCTCTTCCCCTCACTAACAATATGCTGTGAACTGTAGCCCCGGTGCTGTCAAAAGGCCTGCCACGTCACTCAACTGGGATGGTATCATTTCAAAGGCAGCATTTACCAGCCTCTTTCATGTCCCCACCTCCACCCTCCAGGCACTTCTCTCTCTACCAGCAGCAGCACGCTTCATTAGGTGTTGTTACTTTCTCTTCTCTCCATCTTTGTTAATTAGGATGTGATAATTATTCCCCTCCATCTTTACCCCTCCCAATTACCGATGGCCAATTATCATGTGATGTGAATGACGACTGTAAGAGAGAGTGACAGAAGAATGAAGCGAGAGATATCAAAAAGAGAAAGAAAGAATGCGATGGAGAGAAAGATAAAGAAAGACAGTAAAGTACCAGTGTTAGGCTGTAAACCTCTTAAAGTGGATATTGGAATTATAATATACGGTATGTAAATGTGTGTAATATCTGTCAGATAGAAACCTATGAGATTTGACATGTGGCCTGTGGTGGGGTGTGGCTGGGTAAGGAAAGGCCAGTGAGAGGGTGGGAGGGTGAGGGGAACACATGAACGAGCCACTGACCTGAATCTGCTGCTGGAGGATATTGATTTTGTGCTGCTGCTGCAGAAGCTGCTGCTGTTGTCTGGCAATCTGTAGATGAACACCAGAGAAGAAGAGTCACAACAGTCAGAAACATGTTCCTTTAATCTCAGAGTACAGTAAATGCTTATACCACTCAGCCAGGCCGGGGACTGACTATCAACTGACACTAAGGAAAACATGACACTGTAACTGCAGGACAGTATTTGCAAACAAGACGTCATGGTGATCTGAGCCCCATTACAACATATCACCACCTGCCTAAAGACATGACAGAAGTCAACAGTGGCCTTCAGCATTAGGCACAGTATACCAGAGCTGTAGATTTTGTGGTATTGCTGGCCTAGCGTGCTTGGCTAGGAGGGCTGTGATGGGCAGTCTGAGATGGGGAAGCAGAGAGGGAGATTGACGTGTTTACGATGGTGGTAACTGGTGTGGGCTGAGCTGGGCTTTGCCGGGCCAGGCTGGGTAGGAGTGTTCTGTCAGACTCCTATCCCTCTCGTCTGAGTGGCACTGCATCTGCCGGCGAACAGCCCCCCATCTATCCCAGCAGCCTCTCTGTCTAACTACACGCTCGCTTCATTGAGCATGACAACCTAGTTTTAAGTGTCATTTAATTTTCATTTTCAAATATAATTACAAAGTGTTCACTGTAAGATATCACTCGTCTGCAAATGTGTCAGGATTAATTTGTCCTGGCTTCTTCACGAGTGTCAACAGTTAATTACTGTGTCGTGTCTGGGTGGCTAAATGACGTTCTAACTCTGGGCAGGCTCCTCTCATCTTCTCCCCCCACTCTATTCCACCCTTTTCTTCTCCATTGGGGGATAGACAGATCTGCTGTCTCTCATACATGATGACAAAACATGCAAATATCCTAAATCACTATATAATTTATTAATATCAACATAGCATACCATGGAACACCCTTCTTCATAATACTGTGATTTCACATATGGAAGAAAACAAAAAAACAAATTTAGTTTATAGTAAAAGATGATTGAACAATAGCATGATTGAACGGTATACAGTACTGTACATAAAATCCCAGGTAATTGACCTTTACAGTTATTAGCACATGCAGGAGTGAAAGCTGTAGGGAGAAGGCTAACTGTAAGTGTGGGCTATACTCCAGGCTGGTAATTTACTCTTGGCCATTAGGAGGCTTGGTGATAATAAACCCGTCGCCAGTGTGGACAGATCCCATCCTTATTTCCAACCAGACATTAACATAGTTCATGGGCTGTGCTAATTTGCTGATTTGTACAATATGCCTCATTTGGCTGATTTGTGCCTCCCTTCTAACGCAGGGAGGGATTGTTCTAATAGGCCTCTATTTACAAGATATAGAGGACCTCCAATGTTTAATATCATGTTTAATTCACATATCCACTATAATGTGTTAATACAAGTCATAATAACATTTTTCTCAACACACAGCATAAATGTGGGTGAGAGAGCATGACGACACTTAGATGAAATACTATTACTACTAGATGAACATCTATTCAATCTAATATTATTTCAAATTCCTACTAAGTAATAACACTTTATTGGCATATTTTGGCAATAAAGTTTTCTGATGAATCAATAGAGGGTTAAGGGACTTTTTATGCATTTAGTAAAGGGAGGAATATGTGTAAGTGGTAGAGAGAGCGAGAGAGAGAGAGAGAGAGAGAGAGAGAGAGAGAGAGAGAGAGAGAGAGAGAGAGAGAGAGAGAGAGAGAGAGAGAGAGAGAGAGGGGGGGAGAGAGAGAGAGAGAGAGAGAGAGAGAGAGAGAGAGAGAGAGAGAGAGAGAGAGAGAGAGAGAGAGATGAGAGAGAGAGAGTGGGGAGAGAGAGAGAGAGAGAGAGAGAGTGCGGGGAGAGAGAGAGAGAGAGAGAGAGAGAGGGTGAGAGAGAGAGTGCGGGAGAGAGAGAGTGCAGAGAGAGAGAGAGAGAGAGAGAGAGAGAGAGAGAGAGAGAGAGAGAGAGAGAGAGAGACAGAGACAGAGACAGAGACAGAGACAGAGACAGAGACAGTGACAGAGCGAACAAACATACACAACCAGTGTGTTCTTACCTGTTCCTGCTGCTGGCGAGCCAGCTCCATTTGCTGCCTCTGTTTCTCCATCTGTGAGGCGGCCAGCTTCTTCTGCTCATCGTGGGCGGCCAGGAGCTGCTCTCTCAGACTGATCAGCTGAGTGATCATGGTGCTCAGCTGGTGCTCCTTCTCTGCCAGGCTCTCTGGAGTACCTGGAGGGGGGAACAGGGGTAATGAGAAAGGTTAGAGGTCAGCGGGGTGATCATGGTGAAGGGTGTCAGGAGGGAGATGGACACACAGTACACACGTGTACTATAGAGAGAATACCCTTGAGCACACACGGACAAACAGATACAGATACAAGCATGAGAGAGAACATCTATGAAGAACCAAGAAACAGGCTTTTTCTAGGCTTCTACAGTATGTGCCGGGATCCTAATTTCAATGAGATGAAAATAAACACATAACATGTTTTATTGTACTATTCTATTAATCTATTCATATCAACATCTGAAATACTTTGCCATGTCAAAGAAGGCTCTACTGTCACACGCCAGCCTTGCGCTGCCACTGACTGTGGAATGTCTTCATGAACAGTACTAAGGTCACAGCCCTGGGTTGTCAATTTTAGCTGCTCACAGCTTCACAGAGGGTGAGAAGAGAAAGGGGCAGGGAGGGATTGTTCCCTGGGAATAAGGAGATCTGTTGGGGGGGCTGATGGGGATTGTGGGGGGCTGATGGTGGCTGATGGGTGTTGTGGGGGGTGATGGGAGTTGTGGGGGGCTGATGGGGGTTGTGGGGTGCTGATGAGGGCTGATGGGGGGTTGTGGGGGGCTGATGGGGTTGTGGGGGCTGATGGGGGTTGTGGGGGGCTGATGGGGGTTGTGGGGGCTGATGGGGTTGTGGGGGGCTGATGGGGGTTGTGGGGCTGATGGGGTTGTGGGGGCTGATGGGGGTTGTGGGGGCTGATGGGGGTTGTGGGGGCTGATGGGATGGGTTGGGGGGGCTGATGGGGGCTGATGGGGGTTGTGAGGGCTGATGGGGGTTGTGGGGGGTGTTGGGGGTTGTGGGGGCTGATGGGGGGTTGGGGTGCTGATGGGGCTGATGGTTGGGGGGGGCTGATGGGGGTTGCGGGGGCTGATGGGGTTGTGGGGACTGATTGGGGGTTGTAGGGGGGCTGATGGGGGTTGTGGGGGCTGATGGGGTTGTGGGGGGCTGATGGGGGGTTGTGGGGGGACTGATGGGGTGTGGGCGGCTGATCGGGGGTTGTGGGGGGGCTGATGGGGGGTTGTGGGGACTGATGGGGGGTTGTGGGGGGCTGATGGGGTTGTGGGGGCTGATGGGGGTTGTGGGGGCTGATGGGGGTTGTTGGGGTTGTGGGGGGCTGATGGGGTTGTGGGGGGGCTGTGGGGGTTGTGGGCTGATGGGGATTGTGGGGGCTGATGGGGGTTGTGGGGGCTGATGGGGGCTGATGGGGGTTGTGAGGGCTGATGGGGTGTGGTGGCTGATGGGGGTTGTGGGG